>NC_083570.1:75305377-75605377 GCF_027579695.1 Neoarius graeffei
ACCCTGTGAACTTTTCCATATTTTGCAGTATTGCAAACTGGAACTTAAATGGACTTAATTTTTATAATATATCATGAATTTACACAAAATAGCTCACAATATTGAAGTGCGGAGAAACGGCAATAAAATGATCTACCAATAAGGAAACAGAAAAGTTATGACTGCATAAGTATTCACCCCCCGTTCCAAGGAAACAGTTACCATTAGAAGGCACATATTTATTTGGAATGGAGTCTGAAGTCCATCTGCGTGTAATTAAAGTCGCGTGACAATACACCTGCTCCTGGAAGATCCCGGAGTTTGTTAGAGAACACACTTAAACAAACAAACCAAGGAGCTACAGTATCTCTGTGCAAAAGGTCAAGGGCATGAATATTTATGCAAAGCATTGTCTGCGTCCTCTGAGGTGATGAGAAATACGATCACCGAGACACGATAACACAGCACCTCAGCAGAAAGAACACATGGATAATCTGAGTGCGATGGGAAACACCATGCTTTCTACACTACTGTTCAAAAGTTTGGGGTCACCCAGACAATTTTGTGTTTTCCATGAAAAGTCACACTTTTATTTCCCACCATAAGTTGTAAAATGAATAGAAAATATAGTCAAGACATTTTTCTGGCCATTTTGAGCATTTAATCGACCCCACAAATGTGATGCTCCAGAAACTCAGGCCCTGTCCACACGGCAACGGATTCAGGTGAATCCGATACAATTGTTTATCGTTTCGGCCTGGCGTCCACACGGCACCGGCATTTTGGGTGCCCCAAAACGCAATCTTTTGAGAACGGGTTCCAGAGTGGAAAGATCTGGCAACGTTGCCGTTGCGAAGTCGTCTGGATGAGTAGAACGGATTTGTTTACGATGACGTCACAACCACATGACTGTGAGTGCTTCACGCCGGGTAGAAGTGTAACGAACTCGATGCGAGTTCTCAACAAATCCTATAACTTGGTTCATGAAATGCGCTTACAAAATATTTTCACTGTGAATATTTATTGTGTAATGGTGCAAAGTGAGAGAGAGAGAGAGAGAGAGAGAGAGAGAGAGAGAGAGAGAATAGCCCTTAGGGCAGAGTCAATCCCGCCAGCAAAAATAGGGAAAAAAAGGAGCGATCTCACCTCTTCAGATGTTGGTTTAAGTCCTACAATACATTCCTCAAAAAGGGCATAGAAGAACAAATTAATCCATCAACGTGTAGCATTCAATTTATTCCGGACCATTAAAGACGCCGCCTTCCGCGTAGAATCATACGTCATCCTTGCCGCCATATTGGATGGGTCAAAGCAGAGAATAAAGATGCCTCATTCATGTGCTGCGTTTAACTGTACCAACAGGTTTGCCGTCCAAACGAGATCACATGGCGCCTTTCACAGGTGAGACTGGAAAAATACTTTTCATTGTATTTGGTCATTATAATGTAATTTTACAAACAGATTTTCCTGAGTTTGTGGCTAATATGAAGTCTCGCGCATAATAGTTTATGCGCATGCGTCCTTACTTCTTCTATTGTTCTGGTGTCTCCGAAGGGACCGTCTTACAGCGCCCCTAGAGGTGTGGCATGTGTATTGCATCGTTTTCAGCAAGCGTTGCGTTGCCATATGGACCTGATATTTTACTGATCGTTGCCCATTTGGACGCGATATATTTTTAAATAACATCTCGTTGCCGTTGTCGTGTGGATGTAGCCTCAATCTGCTCAAAGGAAGGTCAGTTTTATAGCTTCTCTAAAGAGCTCAACTGTTTTCAGCTGTGCTAACATGATTGTACAAGGGTTTTCTAATCATCCATTAGCCTTCTGAGGCAATGAGCAAACACATTGTACCATTAGAACACTGGAGTGAGAGTTGCTGGAAATGGGCCTCTATACACCTATGGAGATATTGCACCAAAAACCAGACATTTGCAGCTAGAATAGTCATTTACCACATTAGCAATGTATAGAGTGGATTTCTGATTAGTTTAAAGTGATCTTCATTGAAAAGAACAGTGCTTTTCTTTCAAAAATAAGGACATTTCAAAGTGACCCCAAACTTTTGAACGGTAGTGTACATTCCACTGAGAGGAATCCTGTTTACTGAATATTCTGAACTTGTGATCATCAGTTGAACTGGAAGTTATTTTCAAACTTTAGTGCTCTAAGAGTCTTATAAAACAGAATATACTTTCAAAATAATATTAAAGCAATTGGAACAACTATGGAAATGGAGTCATGAAAATACTCAGTATCTAATGGGGTATTTGGACACACAGCTATTTAAAGTCTGAATATCTGAACGCCTTTTCTTTGAGAGCCTGTCTTGAACTGGGTCCAAATGATGGCCTCTCAAAAAAAAAAAAAGAGTGCATTTTCCCCTTACAGCTACTCTAAGAATACCACAAAACTCAAATAAATAGTCAGAGAGAGAAGCGGAAAGAAGGAGTTTACATAATGCTGAGGTTTCCAATTTAGCTGTCAAAGATACCCAGTCGATGCACATTTCTGCAAATGGTTTGCTTTTTCCTAACTCCCAGCATACCTGAGTCAGGTAATGATGACTGTAAATTTGGACTCGCTGCCTGGTGGTCCTTAAGGACGGCATTGAAGACATGAGAAAATATACGACGTGTTCTGATTCAGCACAAATGAAGGTGTGGGGGTATGAATACGCATCCGGCCAGGCGGGTACAGGAGTATAAATTCCACAACAACTGGAACTAGTAGTCACTAAATTCACCACTAAATAAACTCCTCAGCTTTGTTAGATGTAGCTATATTTTTGAAAACTGCTTCAATGCAGCATCAACACTATCTATCCTACTAAAGGAAGGCTGAATGTCTCTCTGTCTGTTCACCTGTGCAAATCGACACGGCTGGATGCACATACTTCATACTTTGCACATGGATTGGTGACACCCC
Organism: Neoarius graeffei; assembly: GCF_027579695.1. Classification (NCBI taxonomy): domain Eukaryota; kingdom Metazoa; phylum Chordata; class Actinopteri; order Siluriformes; family Ariidae; genus Neoarius; species Neoarius graeffei. The sequence goes on from NC_083570.1 coordinate 75,308,281, forward strand.
AGAGGGGCCCCAAGACAACATTTTTGATTTTCCAAAACATGGGATTAATGCTAATCCGACACACTATTCATTTCCCATAGGCTACATGGTCACGCTAACACACTGCACGCAACCTCGGCGGGTAATCCCCTCCCTGACTCGCCTCAGAGTTTCGATTGTACGGGACCTCGCAATCAGCGCTCCTCACCAGAGACGTCCGCTAGAGCCGAGTCTACGTCACTGAGGAGACGTGGGGAGCAAATGATGTCATTCTGACAGAACACAATGAAAACGTGATAGATCCATCATATAAACTTGCTTCAGTTACTATCAAGTAAACTGTCTCTGTGAATCTATTGTTTATACTCCAATGTGCAAACGTAACAGTAATGGCTAAAGTTACATTTGACCCCTGACGCCTTGGGTAGACTGCCCAAATCCAAGCAGCTGTATGACCAAATCCTAGGACCAATACAGCCCCTGTGAAGATCACCATTCAGAGGAAATCAGGTTCACGGGCAATAACTACATCACACATTATCTCTAGCTGCTTTATCCTGTTGTACAGGGTTGCAGGCAAGCTGGAGCCTATCCCAGCTGACTACGGGTGAAAGGCGGGGTACACCCTGGACAAGTCGCCAGGTCATCACAGGGCTGACACATAGACACAGACAACCATTCACACTCATATTCACATCTACGGTCAATTTAGAGTCACCAGTTAACCTAACCTGCATGTCTTTGGACTGTGGGGGAAACCGGAGCACCCGGAGGAAACCCACGCGGACACGGGGAGAACATGCAAACTCCGCACAGAAAGGCCCTCGCTGGCCATAGGGCTCGAACCCGGACCTTCTTGCTTTGAGGAGGCGACAGCGCTAACCACTACACCACCGTGCCGCCCGCAATAACTACTAGTTGAAAAATAAAAGAATAGTGACTATAGGCCTGTACGACATGGTGGGGGGGGGGGGGGGGACTGATTTATTTCCAAATAGCCAAGACTGTCGAAACATACAGAACCACAACTAATATTAGCGTTGAGTAGCAGCTAGGTTAGACAACTCATATACTTGTCCCAGGAAAGTAAGGATTTATTGAACAACCAAACCTGTCAAAACACATCATAAAATCATATTAGTGTTAAATTAGTGGTTACGTTTGCTAACTGCTAATAAACTAGCATGCGCTTGTCTCAGGTAGATAGAAGTGCGAGTCTTGTGCTGTCCAGAACAATCAGAACTATTTTTTTCATTACTAGCAGGTTACCCGGCGTTGCCTGGACTTTGCAAAATTCTGGGTTGCCCCCAGACTTCCATATCAAATTTGGTGAAGATTTTATTTATTTATTTGCACATGATAAAAGAGATTTACAAGAAAACATAAATGGAACAAAAACAGAAAACGTGCTGGGGGAAGAAAAAAAGCACAATGGCTTGTTCTAAGTCTTCCCCCATTTAAATTAACAAGTAATTAATACAAATTTAACAAATTAGAGAATAACTAAAAAACCAAAAAACCAAAAAACCCCTATGGAGAAAAAATCCAGGACCGTGACGTCGCCCGGTAGGACGCAGCCGGGGCCCCACCCTGGAGCCAGGCCCGGGGTTGGGGCTCGTATGCGAGCGCTTGGTGGCCGGGCCTTTGCCCATGGGGCCCGGCCGGGCTCAGCCCGAAGAGGTGACGTGGGCCCGACCTCCTGTGGGTTCACCACCCACAGAGGTAGCAGTAGGGGTTTGGTGCAGTGTGGATTGGGTGGCAGTCGAAGGCAGGGGCCTCGACGACCTGATCCCCGGACACAGCGGCTGGCTGTTGGGACATGGAATGTCACTTCGCTGGGGGGGAAGGAGCCTGAGCTTGTGCGGGAGGTTGAGAGGTACCGGCTAGAGATAGTCGGGCTCACCTCCACGCACAGCTTGGGCTCTGGAACCCAGCTCCTCGAGAGGGGCTGGACTTTCCACTTCTCTGGAGTCGCCCGTGGTGAGCGGCGGCGGGCTGGTGTGGGCTTCCTTATAGCTCCCCAGCTCAGCCGCCATGTGTTGGAGTTTACCCCAGTGAACGAGAGGGTCGCCTCTCTGCGCCTTCGGATTGGGGAGAGGGCTCTTGCTGTTGTTTGTGCCTACGGGCCAAATAGCAGTATAGAGTATCCGGCCTTCTTGGAGTCCCTGGGAGAGGTACTGAGGGGTGCTCAGACTGGGGACTCCATTGTGCTACTGGGGGACTTCAATGCTCACGTGGGCGATGACAGTGACACCTGGAGGGGCGTGGTTGGGAGGAACGGCCTCCCCGATCTGAACCCGAGTGGTGTTTTGTTATTGGACTTCTGTGCTAGTCACAGTTTGTCCATAACGAACACCATGTTCGAGCATAGGGGTGTCCATAAGTGCACGTGGCACCAGGACACCTTAGGTCGGAGGTCGATGATCGACTTTGTAGTCGTGTCATCTGATCTCCGACCCTATGTCTTGGACACTCGGGTGAAGAGAGGGGCTGAGTTGTCAACTGATCACCACCTGGTGGTGAGTTGGATCCGCTGGCGGAGGAGGAAGCTGGACAGACCTGGCAGGCCCAAACGTATGGTGAGGGTCTGCTGGGAACGTCTGGCCGAGCACTCTGTTGGGGAGGTCTTTAACTCCCACCTCCGGGAGAGCTTTTCCCAGCTTCCGAGGGAGGCGGGGGACATTGAGTCTGAGTGGACCATGTTCTCTACCTCCATTGTGGATGCAGCTGTTCGGAGCTGTGGCCGCAAGGTCTCCGGTGCCTGTCGTGGCGGCAATCCCCGAACCCGGTGGTGGACACCGGAAGTAAGGGATGCCGTCAAGCTGAAGAAGGAGTCCTATCGGGCCATGTTGACCTCCGGGACTCCTGAGGCAGCCGACGGGTATCGGCAGGCCAGGCGCGCTGCAGCTCGGGCAGTTGCGGAGGCAAAAACTCGGAACTGGGAGGAGTTCGGGGAGGCCATGGAGAAGGACTATCGGTCGGCTTCGAAGAAATTCTGGCAGACCGTCCGGCGCCTCAGGAGGGGGAAGCAGTACTCTGCCTACACTGTTTACAGTGCGGGTGGGGAGCTGTTGACCTCGACTGGGGACATTGTCGGGCGGTGGAAGGAATACTTTGAGGATCTCCTCAATCCCACCGTCATGTCTTCCACTGAGGAGACTGAGGCTGATGACTCAGAGGTGGACTCGTCCATTACCCAAGCCGAAGTCACTGAGGTAGTTTGCAAGCTCCTCGGTGGCAAGGCACCGGGGGTGGATGAGATCCGCCCTGAGTATCTCAAGTCTCTGGATGTTGTGGGGCTGTCTTGGTTGACACGCCTCTGCAACATCGCGTGGCGGTCGGGGACAGTGCCTCTGGAGTGGCAGACTGGGGTGGTGGTCCCTCTTTTTAAGAAAGGGGACCGGAGAGTGTGCTCCAATTACAGGGGAATCACACTTCTCAGCCTCCCAGGGAAAGTTTACTCCAGGGTACTGGAGAGGAGAATTCGACCAATAGTCGAACCTCGGATCCAGGAGGAACAATGCGGTTTTCGTCCTGGTCGCGGAACACTGGACCAGCTCTATACCCTTCATAGGGTGCTCGAGGGTTCATGGGAGTTTGCCCAACCAGTCCACATGTGCTTTGTGGATCTGGAGAAGGCATTCGACCGTGTCCCCCGTGGTATTCTGTGGGGGGTGCTTCGGGAGTATGGGGTTCGGGGCTCTTTGCTAAGGGCTGTCCGGTCCCTGTATGAACAGAGCAGGAGTCTGGTTCGCATTGCCGGCAGTAAGTCAGACCTGTTCCCAGTGCATGTTGGACTCCGTCAGGGCTGCCCGTTGTCACCGGTTCTGTTCATAATTTTTATGGACAGAATTTCTAGGCGCAGCCAGGGGCCGGAAGGAATCCTGTTTGGGAACCACAGGATTTCATCTCTGCTTTTTGCGGATGATGTTGTCCTGTTGGCTTCTTCAAACCAGGACCTTCAGCATGCACTGGGGCGGTTTGCAGTCGAGTGTGAAGCGGCTGGGATGAGAATCAGCACCTCCAAGTCCGAGGCCATGGTTCTCGACCGGAAAAGGGTGGCTTGCCCTCTCCAGGTTGGTGGAGAAGTCCTGCCTCAAGTGGAGGAGTTTAAGTATCTCGGGATCTTGTTCACGAGTGAGGGAAGGATGGAGCGTGAGATCGACAGGCGGATCGGTGCAGCCTCCGCAGTGATGCGGTCGCTTTACCGGTCCGTCGTGGTGAAGAAGGAGCTGAGCCAAAAGGCGAAGCTCTCAATTTACCGGTCGATCTACGTTCCGACTCTCACCTATGGTCATGAGCTTTGGGTAATGACAGAAAGAACAAGATCGCGGATACAAGCGGCTGAAATGAGTTTCCTTCGCAGGGTGGCTGGGCGCTCCCTTAGAGATAGGGTGAGAAGCACAGTCACTCGGGAGGAGCTCAGAGTAGAGCCGCTGCTCCTCCACATCGAGAGGAACCAGCTGAGGTGGCTCGGGCATCTTTTTCGGATGCCTCCTGGACGCCTCCCTGGGGAGGTGTTCCAGGCATGTCCCCCCGGGAGGAGGCCCCGGGGAAGACCCAGGACACGCTGGAGGGACTATGTCTCTCGGCTGGCCTGGGAACGCCTCGGTGTTCTTCCCGAGGAGCTGGCCGAGGTGTCTGGGGAAAGGGAAGTTTGGGCTTCCATGCTTAGACTGCTGCCTCCGCGACCCGGTCCTGGATAAGCGGAAGAAGACGAGACGAGAATAACTATATTAACAATAGTAAATAATAACAAATAATAACAAATATAATAATAATATAATAATTGGTAACAAAATTATACATTAAACTGTAACTGGTATCATAACTGAAATAAATATAAACAATGTCAATTGCAGATAACAAAATATAAGTTAACGAGTGAAAATAAGAAACGAATAAAATGTAACCTAGGATCTATACATAAAGTTAAAAAAAAAGTATATTTGATTGGATATCGAATGGTGAATAAATATTGTACTAATAACAGAAGGCTGGGGCATGGTGTAATATTTTACAATTTGATCCAAGACTGAACTATATTTAAAGATAAAGGTCAAGTGTGGCTGGGGAATGAAAATAGATGGTTTTTGAGATTACGTTTAAAACTAATCATGGATGTAAAACTTTTAAGGTGGAGGGGGAGGTTATTCCATTCAATTACACATTTGTATTGAACACTCTTTTGACCTAGGGATGTTCACACTAGGGGGATATGTAGTTGGTAGCTTTGTCGAGTTTGGTAAGCATGAAATTGAGAATTAAGATTTAAAAAACTATCAAACGTGTCTGGAAGAGAATTTCTAAGAAATTGGAAAGTGAAGATATTTAGCTGAAGTCTATTGATATCAATAACATTTAAAATCTTAAGCTTCGTAAATAGAGGTAAAGAATGGGCATAAAAACTGGATCCGGTGGCCATAGGAACAAATCTTTTTTGGAGTAGTATTAGGGGCTGTAGTGTAGTTTTGTAGGCACATCCCCATACAATATTTCCGTAGGTCAGATATGGGTATATTAAGCTATTATATATGGTGATAATGGTTTGTTGAGTGAGAAGATGTTTGATTTTTCCCATAAGTCCAATAGTTTTAGATATTTTATTACATAACATGGCTATATGTGGTTTCCAGGTCAGTTTGTCATCTATTATTACGCCTAAGAATTTAGCTTGACACTCTTGAGAAAGGGGCATACTTTTTAGTAAGATTTTTGCGTTATTTCTATTGTAGGTTTTATTTTTATTACAGAAAATAAGGAAGTATGTTTTTTTGGCATTGACAGATAATTTGTTAGCCTTGAACCAGATCACTTTTTCTAATTCTTGATTAGCTAGTTTTATTAGAGTATTAAAGTTTGAGTGTGAAAGGAAAAGATTGGAGTCATCTGCAAATAAGATAAAGATGATGACTGTGGAAGCTTGTGCAAGGTCATTGATGTAAATTAGAAATAGTAAAGGTCCTAAAATTGATCCCTGTGGTACTCCGCATTGTACTGTTTTAAGTGTAGATTTAGTGTTGTTAATTGTTACATATGGTTGTCTGTCAGACAGATAAGAAGAGAACCATTTTAATGCAGAGTCATTTATGCCATATAGTTTTAGTTTGCTTAGTAGAATAGAATGATTTACTGTGTCTAATGCTTTAGATAAATCGAGAAAAAATCCCAATGGTGTACTCTTTGTTGTTTATAGCTGAGGAAATTTTGTCCATTAACTGAATCAGTGCCATAGAGGTGGAATAGCCCTTTCTGAAGCCATATTGGTGTTTGTATAGGATGTTATTATGATCTAAATGTTTCAGAAGATGGTTATATATTAGTTTTTCGAGAACTTTAGATATACAGCGGAGGACAGATATGGGTCAATAATTGTTGATATTAAGTGGCTCACTACTTTTAAAGATGGGAGTTACCTTTGCAACTTTTAGTGAGTGAGGAACAACTCCATTTTGCAAGGAAAGAGTAAGAATGTGTGTAAGAGGGGCAATGATATAGGGCAGGGAAAGTTTTAGAACTTTAGCGCTTATTTCATCATGCCCAGCAGCTGAATCTTTTAGGTTTTTGACGACGTCTGTGATTTCGGCATTAGTTGGTGGTATAAAGGTCGATAAATTAGATTCTACTTGTAAGGTAATGTAGTTCAGAGGGTCCTGTGGTCCTTTTTGTATTTTGCTTTCTAGTGAAGGCCCAATATTGACAAAAAAAATCATTGAATTCATCACATAGTTCTTCTTTATTTTCGATAGTCTCTTCGACAGGTCCTCATATTTTGCCCTTTGTTGATCTAGCATTTCTTTCAGGGTACCAAGAGTGACTACGTCCTCATTCATCAATACATGCAAATCAAGAAAAAGCAATTCTTTCTCTATGTTTCATTTAAATGTAAGGAGCCTTCCGCGCCACTTCAAGGAGCTCAATGAATACCTATACTCTATAAAACATAGGTTCTCAGTAATTGCTCTCACAGAGTCTTGGCTAACTGAAAATACAATCCACAATTATAACGTACCCGGGTATAAAAGCATTCAGCACTGTAGACTGAACAAGGTAGGTGGGGGGGTTTCTCTATACATAAGAAATTATTAATCTTGTATAGAAAGAAACGACTTGGAATTTGTAATCGATGAATCGGGCACGCAGTGTATTTTTGTTGAACTGTTTTCAAATGGTAATGAGGGGAAAAAAATCGTCATTGGCTGCGTATACTGTCCTCCTAATACAGACATTCAACAATTTAATAACCAATTGACAGAACGCCTGAATAACATCAACAAAGAAAAGAGTACTTGCCACATCCATCGAGTAATGGTGATGTTAACCCAAGACAAACAAAAATCCAAACATCCACCACTCAGGGGCCTACCGGGGACCCCCTGGGGCCCAAATATGGAATTTCTGAGTTCTGCCAAATTGTGGCTATCTCCTGTCCCTACTTGCCAAATTTGGTGAAAATCCGTCGAGAAATGGCGATGTTAGCTCAAGACAAACAAACAAACTTTGCCGCTTACTATATAGACTAATTCAAGCCAAATTAGACAGCTAGCCTGCTTAGTTTGCTTGTTACATTACATTACATTACATTACAGGCATTTAGCAGACACTCTTATCCAGAGCAACTTACAACATACCCAGAGCAGCCTGAGGAGCAGCTGGGGGTTAGGTGCCTTGCTCAAGGGCACTTCAGTGATTCCTGCTGGTCCAGGGAATCAAACCAGCAACCTTTTGTCCCAAAACTGCTTCTCTAACTGTTATGCCACGGCTTCCCTGATTGTAAACCTTTCCATGTAGTATCCTTCCAGCTGTTATCTATTCTTGGGTTTCAGTCACATGACTTTTCTTAGCGATTTCACTTCCAGTAAAACAGCTGGTGGTCAAGCAAACCAAAATGGCTGCCGTAGTGCAAATAACTAGTGATAACTTATCAGAGTATGCTGGTAATCTAGAAGCCACTGCTGGCTTTAGATATATTCAGAAGATTGCTATGTGCAGTGGAATCGACCCCTAGAGTCTGGGAAAGAAGGATTTGTCATACGATCTCGAAAACTACCCTTCAGTCGAGTTCCCCGACATCTCGAACTATCTGGTGTTGCAGACGTCCTTCTACACCGCAAAACAGATGAAAGCGTGGAAGAGTATGGAGGCTTACAACTTTTTGTACATGGCTGAGTAAAGGACCTCGCTATCAAGTTGCTGCTGAATGAATCCTGTATTGTTTTTTCTAAGCTTTTCGTTCGCGTCTTTACAACGAAGTGCTGCAAGTTGAAGTGTAAACAAACAACAGTTGGCTTGATTCTCACTTGTGTTGGCTCTTATCTCTCGGGTAAATCATTCACAAAGATCATCAGAAACCCCTTTAAAGACCTGGATCTTAGTTAAACAAGACGGAGAAGTGATCACGGCGCATTGTAACTGTAAGAATTTTGTCGCAACCTTCATGCGCATGGACTTTGTGAGGAGTAAACAAAGAAACAGCTGGGGACTTTAGCGCTTCACGACTAAAAAAAGTACCATAAAATAACGACACACAGCAAGAAAAGTACTTGGAAAACACTAAGGACATCGCTGAGAGGGAGATACAAACCTTCCACCAAGTGATCACTGCAAACTCGAGCATGCTTCGACTTGGATCCCTTCGATTTCAGTGAGGTTCAAAAGCCACCTTTCTCGACGTTTTTTTGTGAAATCCTGTGTTCGTTCACCTTTTTTATTAGTTCACGGGGAACCCTGAAGAAAGTTTTATCAGTTTTATGGTTTGATCGATTCGAACAACCTAAAACAACACAAGCGTAAGGCATTTTTCATGCAAGCAATGCACCTTCTCCGTACAAACTGAGCTTTGGTAGACCACCAGCTAAAGTTTTGAATAGCTTATGATGCGGATGTGATGTCACGTGAAACGCAAGAATACCACTTATCTGTCAGGATCTTGGGGGAAGCTGGACCCAATCCCAGCTGACTTTGGGTGAGAGGTGGGGTCTACCCCAGGCATGTCGCCAACTGATCCTTCATATGTCATCCTTAATATTTTGCATATCAGCTGTTGCATGTTGGATATGACAGTCTTCAATCTGTTGAGTTTATTTCATGAGCTCGTACTGAATTATGCACATTTAAGGTTGTTCTCAAATTCGACTCAATTACAAATCTAAATGATCTTTATTTAAATATGACTTTTTTTTTTTTTACTGGCAAATTTAAATTATTATTCCACCCAGGCGACACCCTGCAGCATTTCGAGTGCAATAAGGGAGGCACTGTGGCCTGTACAAACCAATGGAGCTTAGCTAAAGACTGACAGTCTCCATCAGATTCTCCTCGACTAATAAACTTTTATGTGGACTGATGCATCTTTTAAAACATTTGTCAGAAAAGCCAGCCAAATCCTGGAGGTAATATTCCTCGATCCGACATCTCATCATCGCTTGAGGCAAGAGCCAAATCTGTCGTGAGGAAAAAATAAATAAATAAATAAAAAAGCCAAATATTGCTTGTCTGGTCACGCGCTATTCCCTCGACTGCTTCATTACAACTTTAAGTTGGCTTTCAGTCAAAATGAGCAATCCGGAGAAAGCACATAAATAGCTCGGGCGTGGAACTCAAAACACGCAGAGAGGTAAGAACAGGTACGCAGAGGTGAACGTGAGGAATGATAAATTAGAGATAATATACTGTAGATGCATAGATTGAGTCATAGCTTTATACGAATGAAATAACAAAGGAAATGCTCATGTCTGTGTGAGTAGGCAGAGGATACAACACAACTTGAAGCATACTCTCTCTCTCTCTCTCTCTCGGCTGTAATTACATGCTGTCTGTGTGTCCTTTGATCCCATTGAAGGTCTCGTGTGTTTGTATGTGAGCTTTCTCTATCTGAATACTGATGGGAATGTAGGTGGTGCCCAGAGGCCAGGCATCCCATAAATCATAGCTGTGATGGTGTTGTGTGGAGAGGAGTGTTGTTAAATTAAGCATGTTCATGACAGTGCTCAGATCACTCCACTATGAAATGGGCTGCAGCTCTCGACAGGGTACATGAGGATTATTTCCTATATAGCCTGGATTTGTGCTTTTTTTTTTTATTATAAAACCTCAGAGTGCTTCTATGCTGCTTACCCGAGTGTGTATATGTTTGTGTGCCCTGCACACAAAGCCATAGCCCTTCTTTTTTGGGCAAGTGTGTGAGTTAATGCAAATAAAGCACTGAGGCAGGACCATGTACAAGATGGAGTGAGCGAGCGCTGATAATTTACTTTTCATCCTCAACACACACAGCACAAAGAGAGAGCATGTCATGAAGTGATTCACACATATAAGCCCTTTTCCTAGAACGGTTGCATACTTTTGCACAGAATAAGCGTCCAAACCAGCATTTAACTTGGTCGTGAGCTTGGGTATGGCATCCTTTTGACACTAAGGAAATTGCAACAAATTGTACGGGAGCAGCAGTGCTAACTGGTGGAATGGGGGGCAGCAAGAAACTTTGCTGCTTCATAGCTACAGGGTTCCCAGTCTGATGGGTTTTGTCCAGGATCTTTGGTTTCCTCCCAATACCATGCTGATAGCTGGACTGGCTACATAAAATTACCCCTAGGTATCAATGTGTGTGTGTGTGTGTGTGTGTGTGTGTGTGTGTGTGCGTGTGTGTGTGTGTGTGTGTGTGTGTGTGCGCGCACGCATGGTGTCCTGTGATTAACTGGCATCCAGTCCAGGGTGTATTCCCAGTCTCATGTCCAGAGTTCCTAGAAAAGATTCCAGATCCACTGATCAAGATAAATTGCTTACACATGAATGCATGAATGAATAAATTAATACCTTGATGATGATGATAGTAATAATAATAATAATAATAATAATAATAATAATAGTGAGATGAGCTGCCCATGGATTGAGAACAGGACAAGGAAAGATGAAGACCCTGAAGTATGGTCCGTTGTGATGGGAGTTAAAGGTGGGGTATGAGATTTTTTTCAGGAGTATTTTTTTACCATATTGCTTGAAAAGCTCCTCACACCCATGTTGCAAGCAGTACAATAGAAGGTTTGACCCAAAAACGAAATATTTTAATCCAGTCTACAGTGTAAAATAAAGGAAAAACGCCATCTAATCATATCGAGGTACCACCTCAAAATGATTGGATACTGACACGTCGATCAGACTGAAGCCCGCGAGCAGCCCGTCCCTTCTGTGTGTGTGAGAGAGCGAGCAGAGTGTCACACAGAGCGCAGGATTTTCTCAGTGCGCTCCCTCCAAACAACGGGGATTTACACGAAAACGGAAGGAGATATTCACAAAATTCTTTCACAGTGAGCGCCACAAGGATCTCCTGAACACACTGATGTAATTTTTTTTGTCTGTAGTGTAAAAAATGAGGTCTCTAGAGCGAGTTAAAAACGAGTTACTTTTCTGCCAAGTTTATAATGGCAGTCTATGGGGCTGCGCGCCTGCCATCTCCTCACTTTCAGGCTTCTCATTCAAAAACTGCAAGTCCTATCCTGTAGGTAAACACCTTGTGTGAATCAGGACAAGTGTGGCTACTACTTTTGAGAAAATTATGTGTGTGGAGTGAAAATTGGGGCTGAAAACACAGTTTAAATGAGAAAGTTTGAGCTATTTTTCCAAGCTCTCTACACTCTGCTCCACTGGTGTGTAACGCAATAGACACCCATTATAAAGGCTGATTTTCTCAGGCTTTATAAGGGGGAGGAGGGGTGGAGACGCGGGGGGTGGCAGCATGGCGAGGGCGGGCGTGGTTCTTTTCAAAATATGGCTTGCGGGAACCGTTATTCCAAAATCTCATACCCCACCTTTAAAGGAAAGGTATCCTGGATATGATGTCTAACAGCACATCATCATAATGGACGTGTTAGGAGGATGGTCAATGGACATGGAGGATTCTGTACAAAAGTTTCCGGGAGCGAAGACGGAGGTTGTTCTAAGGAATATGCAGAAATCTATAATATCAAGCACATTAAACATTGCTAGGACTTTTAAGATAATAATAATAATAATAATAATAATAATAATAATAATAATACGTTCAACTTATATAGTGCCTTTCTCACACTTTTTTTGTAATTGCTTTACAATTACAAAAAAAAAAGAAAGAAAGAAAACCCACCAAAAAAGGGTCAGGATGTAATTCTAACGGCGTAGCTGCCCACAGTCCCACCAAAATGCGCACGAAATTAAGTCCTACACTGCCTGCACAGTCACCATGACGCCACCGGGAAACATCGCCCAGAACACCACAGCATGGGTCCACAAAGCGAACACAGAAGCACCGCCACACAGAGTGCTGGACAACCCTGATGTTAAAAAGAGCAACAAGCTCACTGCAGTCCATCGCAAGCAGCACAGGCACCACCCACGGCGGACCAAGGGCTGAAGGGAACCAACACCCAAAACTGGGTCTGGAGCTACACTACAACCGGTGGACAAAACATTCAAACAAAAAACAAACATCAAACTATACAAACATGAAAAGAAAAATCGGGGGTAGAGGGGGAACCGCCGGTGAGAAACAGCAGCCAAAACACACACAGCGTACTCTCAACCGGAAACGGGAAAAAAAAAATTGTGTCATAATCTTGACAATAAGATGGTACGGTATTGAGATAAACTGTATGAACTCGCAATCACCATACATTGTTTTTATTTTCTTTCTTTTCCTTTTTGAGGTGCAATATTTAGATTTTCTTTTTTGATGATTTAGAGTAAATAGGTTCATTTTATTTAGATTTCAAAGCATTTTTTATTGTAAAGTTGATCTTGTCCCATCAAGCACATTAAACATTGCTAGGACTTTTAAGAGCGTGCTACAGTCTAGTCAGTAAGATGACATTGAGAAGTATGAACTCGCAATCACAAGCATAGTACATAGGGCGTCAAAGACATTGTTTTTTTCCTTTCATTTCTTTATGAGATGCAACATTTAGATTTTTCCCCCCATGATTTATTGTAAATGGGTTAGCTTTTTAGATTTTGAAGTGTTTTAGACTGTAAAGTCGATACAGTCCCATGGGTTACGCTGGTCGCCCTATGGCACTGTATTTGTATGCATGCTGAAGTTGGATAAACTGCATAATAATGACATTTATTTTCAGAAGCTGCACACTGAAATAAATAGGTTGGCGAAGTAAAGGAAAGAAACAACAAATCGTCTAAACAGGAGTGATATTGCTAAATAAAACGACAAGGGAAAATAAACTGGCAGGGTTAGACCCGCCATGTCAGGAAGAACGAGGGTGTGAATAACAACTGAGAGGCGACGGAAATCTGCTCAGAGGATATGAAAGAAGCTGGATGCAGTTATAAAGGAAAAATGGGAAGGAAATGTGTTATTAGGGAATACTTGGATCACATTTGGATTCATTCATTTTTCAACCATTTTTGGTACTTGAACATCTGTGAAGCAGACACTTTAGAAGTCTTGCTGATATAAATGAAATGCAGTTTCCCCGAAACATTTGTATGCATTTGACTGCAGGTTCTCCTGGTTGTACTTACTGTACAGGGTGAATAAAGAAAGTCCCACATCTGACTGTTTAACAGTTTGGTTCAGGATCTGCAGCCGTGCGCTCTCTCTCTCTCTGTGTGTGGTGTGTGTATCATAAATCATGCTTGATGTGGAGCACAATGTGTTTTTCTCAGTTCTTTCCATGTCCTCCTGTATTCCCCATGTGCACTCCAGATAGATAGATAGATAGATAGATAGATAGATAGATAGATAGATAGATAGATAGATAGATACTTTAATGATCCAAAAGGAAATTTAGGCATCCTGTAGCTTTAAAGACACATACTTGTACTGTACATTCAACACACACAAGGACAACGTCAACAAAAACTTGAATCATAAAACATCCTTTCCCAGTAATGTTACACTGACTATTAAACACAAGCCCTTTATGTAGCGTACAAACACATTCATCATGAACTCATTAATGAATTCTTTACACATCTGTCCTTAGCCACCTGTTCGGAAGACACGCACTTCTGGAAGACGAGTCTCTCTTGGCTGACTCGCTCCCTAATTCCGTCCCAGGCTGTAAGGACAGCACTTGAACATGAGCCACACTGGGAAGGTGGTAAAAACAGATATAAATCAAATGAAAAGATATTGGAATCCAATACGGCTTTAACTTCAGCAGAACAAAATGCTGAAGTAATTCGACTCGGCCTGTTGTGGCCCATTTCACAAGCTCCGGTGTGAGACAAAGGGACACCCCTCCCCTCCCCTCCCCAAGTCCCCCTCCCCGTCTCTGTTGGAGATGCAATGTGACAGACTCGCCTTAAAAATAGTTTTACTCCTTCTGTTACACTGTAGTAAATACTCAGTATTATTCTATCCACATTCGCTGGATATGAGTAATTGCGTGCTCTGATTGGCTACTCTACTACTAGGCTATCAGCTCATATACCGTGAGTAGAGAAAAACAAAATGGCGGAGTGTGTTGCTGAACCAACCGAGGACGAAATAAAAACTCTACTCGATAACAAAACTCCAAAAAATACCAAAAAAAGCAACTAAATATGGAATAAAAGTATTTGATGGTAAGAACGTATCTTTTTTGGTTTCATTTTTCAAGAATTATTATAGCATTTTTCACAAATTGCTCCTGGTTTGTTTACGTTCTAAGCGGAAATGATTTTGTCGGCGTTTTGTCTGAAGTTTTTATTTATCGAATTTGCAAAAAAATGAAAATAAAAATGCTCAGTTTCTCAAAATCCAGTGAATGTGGATAGAATAAAACAGTTATTCCACTCAATCTTGCCGTATATGGATTACAGCTATCAGCTCATGCATGAATCGATTTCCTGGAATAACTGTTAATTATATATCCTGCATAGTGGCTATCCACTGCTCAGAAACACAGCTAGCTCTACCAACAGGAATCTTTGACCCGACATCACTGGTGCGGACGGTAAACAAAATCTGTTTGAGCTCATTTCTAGTTTCTTTAGCTTCGTACAGCGCTCAGCCAACAAAGTCTAGAGTCCCAGCTCACCCTTTTATTTTTGGCTCTGTTCCCAAACGCATAGCCTCAGCACATGGAGGATGGAGAGTTTTATAAAAAGAGAAACTTGTAAGGATTGTGGGAAATCTCAATGCTTTTTTTTTTACACATGCTTGAGGAATAGGAAGTGCAACTGAGTAATGCCTGTCATACTGTGCCATACTTTACATGAATAATGCAGCAACTACAAGCTAGCAATGCTGATACGATGACAGTAAAATGGTGATATAACTTCTAGCTATACGATCCACTTAACAGTTATTTCACGAAATCGAGTTGTACATGAGCTGACTGCCAACGAGACGTGTAGCACCGAGATTGAGTGGAATAAATGTTTTATTCTATCCACGTTCACTGGATTTTGAGAAACACAGCATTTTTATTTCTTGCAAATTCGATAAATAAAAACTTTATATAAAACGTCCGACAAAATCATTTCCACGTAGAATGTAAACAAACCGGCGAAATGACAGTAGCAGTTTGTGAAAAAGGCTATAATAATAATTCTTGAAAAAAAAAAGATATGTTCTTACCATCAAAAACTTTCATTCCATATTTTGTTGCTTGTTTTGTATTTTTTTTTGGGGGGGGGGGGGGGGTCTTCTTCTTCAGGTTTTTTTTTTGGCGGTTTGGAAACCAACTTACAGGTGCATTACCACCACCGACTGGGCTGGAGTGTGGAACAGGAGATATTGGGGGGCAAACAAACAAACAAATAAACAAACAAAAAACTATATTCTTTTTGCTATTTCTGTTTCATTTAAATACTTGATAAGAATTTTCGGGGTTTTGTTTTCGAGTAGTTTTATTTCGTCCTCGGTTGGTTCAGCAACACGCGCCGCCATTTTGTTTTTCTCTACTCACGGTATATGAGCTGATAGCCTAGTCAATAGCCTGGAATAGCCAATCAGAGCACATGACTGCTCATATCCAGTGAATGTGGATAGAATAAATTATTATTATAATTATGTTTAATACAAATTAGTGTGTGGAATAATAAAAATAATGACTCATTAATAATAATTATTATTAATAAGGAGTGCCAAAGACATTTTCCCCACAAATGCCCCCCCACTTTTTTTTTTAAACCAAGGGTGCCAATAATTCTGGAGCTGACTGTATATGTATAGTAATATATTATGTAAGGGATAAAACATAATGGGGCATGATGTTACATTACAGTAGCTATAAACAGTCGTTCTTTCACCAGGCGTTTTTTCCCTCTTATAGTTCATAAAACAAAACTAGAATCACAGGTGGCACTAGTGTCAGTTACTTTTATTTAAAAAAAAAAAAAATCAATAACATCTGACCAATCAGATTCAAGAATTCAAAGGACTGTGGTATAAATTACTGCAAATATCAGACTGCTACAGTTTTAACTAATTGTCTATTCGGCAGCAACAGGAAAGAGGAAAAAACGTGTACACGCTCAGGGGGATAATGGAGTGCACACAGCACACGACACTCCGGATAAAGAACCGTAAAGGATCCAGAGCACCTCGTGGTCAGAGATAAAGCTGTTACTGCTGTGAGAGTTAACGTGTGTGTAGTGTAGACTCAGATAAAAAGTGAGCACGTCCGGAGCTTGGCATTAAGCCTCTCTGCCTGTGCACTTTGCCGTACTGAACTCTTATTCAGGAAGCAAATCTCCTGTACGGGAACATCAATATCTGAATTGTTGTCTTTCTGAATCTTTTTTTTTTCTCTTCCAAACACGCCATCTATCTACACTTTCGATGGAAAGAAGAATGGGCCCAACTCTGCATGAGTTCATGAGGGACCCTTCTAGTAAGCTCTGGGTCACAACCTGGAGCATCATCCACCAGAGTACGCCTAAACCATCTGAGAACTGGCTGGGGAAAACGCGAGCTGTTCTGCATCTTATTGACGCCAGAGGTGATGATATATGTCCATCTGGTGCTCCGCAAACCACCTCCCATCTCCCATAGTGCAGGAGTGTCCACTCTATAAACCACCATGTGATCGCGAGGGCCTCATCAAACTTGACGAGGATACGGTAGCGTGGCTCTTAGAGGAGTGTGTACGTGTTGCCTTGTGATGGACTGGCCTCGCATTTGAGGTCACTCTGCTTCTTGGAGAGACTTCAGATGTACCATGACCCGGAGTGATTTTCCAGTGTAGTTTGCTGTTGCTTCTCTTTGATTCAACGATACAAGCTCTTTAATGATTGATTGAAACACAAACACACCTTCACACCCAGCATCCCTCAGTCAGAAATCACAAATTTTATCACTAAAACAGTAAGGGTGATGCTTATAATTTATAAAAGCAAGTTATGTTTAAAAGATAGTCAAGTTTAAGTTATTCTTTTCCACCAAAGAACATGCCAAATATCAAAGTAGAATATGACTAGTTTACTGCAACCAATTTATGAAAAATAATCTCTGAAAAATTCAAGAATGTGGTCAGAAGTCCAGCTTCTCCAAGGGATTCTCTGAGTAAAAAATAAATAAATAAATAAATAAATAAATAAATTTTACCAGCTGGGAAGTCCGTATCGTGAAATACCGTGACCAAGGTCTTGGTATTTCACAATACGGACCCACCTTAAAGTGCATATTCTGGACCAATTTCGTTTTTTTTTATATGAAAGTATGTCTCTTTACACACTCATCCAGAAGGGTAATTTTGCACAAGGCCATCTGTCTACAGCAGAAAAAAATAAAATAACAAAACGCGTCTGGAAAAATCCCAAGCGAGTCTGGAGCCAGATTCGTGACGTTACCTGCGGAAGCGCCAGCAGGCTGCGCGAGCTTGCACAGTTTCAGTGCACAGCCTGTGTAGACCAAGCGCTCCCATTTCTCTCTCATCGTCCGGTCTTTTGGGAAAACGATGAGTACTAATCCCATCAAGATTGGTGTTGCTACACCCTCCTACGATACATCTGTTAACCATTTTAATAATTACGTGATAACGTTGAAGAAATTTGCAGAAAACCACCAGGTCGTTTTCTCATAAACAAACCAGCGCTGACGTAGGATTCAGAGGGAGGCGTCCCGCACGCGATTTCATGAAAATCAATGTTTCCCGGGAAATCCAAATGCCAAGTTTTTTCAGAGGCGGACCAATTCGCCTCAAATGGCTTGATTTCAACTGAATTTTGCTGGTATTGCGCAAAATGCAAAATGTGACAGCTATTTGACCAAAGTTTAATATAAAATAGGAGAATTACATTGATCTTGCTCCTGAATTTACCCGTGATATGCACTTTAAGCTGGTAAATAATGTATTAATTTTTTTTCTTTACCAAACTCTAACAGAAAATGAGAGCGCCCGAAAGGGAAAACATATTTAGAACAAACCTGCTACAAGCTCATCAAAAACCTGTTTGTCAAGCTACATCAGCTCGGAGGGTAGTAAAACTCGCTTTCGCTGTGAACACTGTCGTTATCGCTATCCATGCTGTAAAATTAATGCTATTATACTGAGAAATGCGAAAATAAATATTGACAAAAAATTGCTGCTGTTTGTTGTTGTTGTGAACAAGCGAGTCGCCAAAGGACCGTAACCGGGGTTTGGATCGTAGGATTCCGGACCGCTTGTGAGCCAATCAGAGCGCACGATTTAATGCAAACTGGACCGTGAAAAAAAATAAATAGAGGCTATTAAACAGCTGCGCAAAGATATGAAGTTTCTCTTCGAGTGGTGAACATATTCATGAGTGAGCGAAGCGACCAAGTGAAAATACTTTCAACATGAGAAGATAAACTTCATATCTTCGTGCCACCATGTAATGTTCTTTATATTATATGGACACATCCACAAAAAATATGCAAGTTAATCAAAAGAATTTTAATTTTGAACCGGTTCACCATTTTGACAAGTGTCTAGTCAGCGGGAAAACATTGGGAGTGACGTCACTGGAGTGAAATATCGGGAATTATTATACATATGGGCCACTTTTTCACTGGAATAAAAACATGTTCTATTCCCTTCTAGTGGGTTTCATTCATTTGGTTTGATAGCATGCAATATTGTTAGCATATCGCTTATCCTACATGTATTACATCACTCTACCCAATAGAGAATGAGCATTGAATATGGTTTATGATACTGCATAGTTGTCAAGACAACATGATGTCACACATCGAAGCTGATGCGAATATTCAATGAGAAAGTTTTGTGCTGTGCATGTGCACAATCATTTCTTTGTTCACCAGGAAAGAGAACGACGCACTGAACACCCAAAAGGCTACCAAAACTTCAGTAGATATTCTTCATGCATATTTACAAGAGAAAAACATACCAACAGACATCAAAAAACTGGAAAAGAGAGTGTGTATGTCAGTGGCGAACCGTTACTATTAGAGCTAGGACTTGAGCTCAGCCAAAACTTAGCCAGACACCAAAAAAGCAACAGGGCAAAGGATTTTGCAAGGGATTAGCGGCAGGTTGCCAGGTCACTCCATTGTGTGTAGTTGTAATAGGCTGGCTGTTTTTCATGGTATATCAGATATATTCCATTCAGCTAGCATGATGCTGAACTTGTCTTCGACTCGTTCAGTATCATGCTAGCTGAATGGAATATATCTGATAGACCACTCAATGCCAGCCAACATTATTTAAATATGTCACTCAGATCCGCGATGCATTTCGTATGAAAAATATGAGTTTTTCAACACGAGAAGATAAACTTCATATCTTCAAGCCAACGTGTGATTTTCTTTTTATTATAGAGACACATTTCGGGGCGGCACGGTGGTGTAGTGGTTAGCGCTGTCGCCTCACAGCAAGAAGGTCCGGGTTCGAGCCCCATGGCTGGCGAGGGCCTTTCTGTGTGGAGTTTGCATGTTCTCCCCGTGTCCGCGTGGGTTTCCTCCGGGTGCTCCGGTTTCCCCCACAGTCCAAAGACATGCAGGTTAGGTTAACTGGTGACTCTAAATTGACCGTAGGTGTGAATGTGAGTGTGAATGGTTGTCTGTGTCTATGTGTCAGCCCTGTGATGACCTGGCGACTTGTCCAGGGTGTACCCCACCTTTCGCCCGTAGTCAGCTGGGATAGGCTCCAGCTCGCCTGCGACCCTGTAGAAGGATAAAGCGGCTACAGATAATGAGATGAGACACATTTCATAAACAAAAAAGTACCAAATTTATCAAAACAATTCATCGATTTCCTCACAAGGAGACATATAGAGATTTATGTCACGGTTTTGGTTCTCCATGTCCCGGATGGGGCTCGTATGAAAAATATGAGTGATTTATTTCCCAGTAAAACACTTGCGTGCATATAATATATATTTTTACGCACACTGGCTCTGATGGATGACAACATCTATAAATCGTGATCTTCACTATTTGGTTGAGTGACCAATAAAAAAATCCTTCACACTCCAAACCAGTCCACGCGAACCGGGGTTCATCTTGTATCTTCGACCTTTTGCTCCACTACAGCGTTCATCTCTCCACATCAGAAACGAGGACATTTCACACTACGAGAGAACAGTTAGGACTATTAATAGAAAAAGATAATGGACCATCAATCTCGCCCTAATTTGGCAGATCTTTTGTCCTCAGTTGATAATACACTAGAAGTGGACTCTGTGGATTAATCGGCAAGCATTACATTTGTACCAGAACCTCACTGATTATTTTTGGACATTTTATCCATTCACCTCTTTTCCAAGTGTTTCCTACAACTACCAAAAAAGCCTTTAAAATGTCAGGTTTTCCAGGCACCATGGGAATAGTGAAAGCGCAGCCTAATGAGGGAAACGCTACTACATGCTGCTTGATCCTATGGAAAGGTCATGAGTCTAAACTCACTACAGATAGTGGTGTGAGCGCTCAGTGGAAAATGGGCAATAAAAACTCAAAGGAAGCTTAATGATTCACATTCTCCTCCCGGATGTAGTGCTTCAGAGATGCAGAATAATCGTTTCATACCCGTTACATAATCTGTGTGTGTGTTTGTTGACGAGGAGCTATCTGAAAAGGCTTCATTTTCAAATCCATGCTATTGTTTTCACGGTACATTTTAAAATAGCAAACGTTAAGGAGGAATACACTGAGGACTCGGTTTCTATGGCGACACATCACGATACTGAGATGGATATTGACCGACACATCCAGAGCACAATCAGATTTTCATATCCCAAATTAGATTTTAGGAAGGATTAAAAAAAAACCCCACACCATTAGTTTAATACCTGAGGTTGAATAGGGAGGAAAAATCAGCTAAGCATTTGGACTTTATGCTCATAGCAATAATGCTCATGATTATTTTAATACAATAAATCGTAATAAAGGACTTCAATAAAGGCTTGTTTACTTATCAGTCAGCTCCGTCTATATATAACGTAGGAAAAAGGGGCGTGTGGTGGATGGGTGCAAGTGTGAAAGAGAAAGATGTGGGGAAAAAAAAAGAGTGGAGAAAAGAGAACACGTGGAAGAGCATAAATTATTCAGACGGCATACTGATTCTGCTAGCGCGCGCACCGAAATTACCTCTCACATGGAAGCAAACTCATTCACATACTCAACTGAAAACCTCACACATACACAATCGAAAGGGTTTTACATACACAATTGAAACACTCACATGGAGGCAGCCATGGCCTGGGCGGCACGGTGGCGTAGTGGTTAGCACGGTCGCCTCACAGCAAGAAGGTCCTGGGTTTGAACCCAGCAGCCAGCGAGGGCCTTTCTGTGCGGAGTTTGTATGTTCTTGCCGTGTCTGTGTGAGTTTCCTCCGGGTGCTCTGGTTTCCCCCACGGTCCAAAGACATGCGATTAGGTTAATATGGGACGGCCTTGGGCTGAGGTGCCCTTGAGCGAGGCACCTAACTCCCAACTGCTCCCCGGGCGCTGTTAGCATGGCTGCCCACTGCTCTGGGTATGTGTGTGTGCTCATTGCTCACGTGTGTGTGTTCACTGCTTCAGATGGGTTAAATGCAGAGAGGAAATTTCACAAGTGTGTGATGAATAAAGTTGTGCTTTCTTTCTTTTCATCAAAGGGTCGACAGTTCGATTCCTGAGGCCAGCAGGAAAAATGTGAGGGGAGTGGAGTGAATGGACAGCGCTTTCCTCTACCTCTGTATCATGACTGAACTGCCCTTGAGCATGGCACTTAAAGTCTCATCTCATCTCATTATCTGTAGCCGCTTTATCCTTCTACAGGGTCGCAGGCAAGCTGGAGCCTATCCCGGCTGACTATGGGCGAAAGGCGGGGTACACCCTGGACAAGTCGCCAGGTCATCACAGGGCTGACACATAGACACAGACAACCATTCACACTCACATTCACACCTACGGCCAATTTAGAGTCACCAGTTAACCTAACCTGCATGTCTTTGGACTGTGGGGGAAACTGGAGCACCCGGAGGAAACCCACGCGGACACGGGGAGAACATGCAAGCTCCGCACAGAAAGGCCCTCGCCGGCCCTGGGGCTCGAACCCAGGACCTTCTTGCTGTGAGGCGACAGCGCTAACCACTACACCACCGTGCCACCGGCACTTAAAGTAATTCTCCTATTTTATATTAAACTTTGGTCAAATATCTGTCACATTTTGCATTTTGTGCAATACCAGAAAAATTCAGTTGAAATCAAGCCATTTGAGGTGAATTGGTCCGCCTCTGAAAAAACTTGGCGTTTGGATTTCCCGGCAAACATTGATTTTTGTGACGTCGCGTGCGGGACGCCTCCCTCTGAATCCTACGTCAGCGCTGGTTTGTTTATGAGAAAACAACCTGGTGGTTTTCTGCAAATTTCTTCAACGTTATGGCGTAATTATTAAAATGGTTAACAGATGTATCGTAGGAGGGTGTAGCAACACCAATCTTGATGGGATTAGTACTCATCGTTTCCCAAAAGACCGGATAATGAGAGAGAAATGGGAGCGCTTGGTGTACACAGGCTGTGCACTGAAACCGTGCAAAGCTCGCGCAGCCTGCTGGCGCTTCCGCAGGTGACGTCACGAATCTGGCTCCAGACTCCCTTGGGATTTTTCCAGATCCGTTTTGTTATTTTATTTTTTTCTGCTGTAGACAGATGGCCTTGTGCAAAATTACCCTTCTGGATGAGTGTGTAAAGGGACATTCTTTCATATAAAAAAACCCGAAATTGGTCCAGAATATGCATTTTAACCCCCAACTGCTCCCCGGGTGCTGTAGCATAGTTACTCTGTGTGTGTGTGTGTGTGTGTGTGTGTGTTCACTGCTTCAGACGAGTCTCAATGCAGAGGAGGGATTTCTCTGTGCTTGATTGTACTTGTGATCAATAAAGGCTTATTCTTAAATACGTATATGACTGATGGCTCTCATAAAAACTAACGAAACCTTTTACATATACTGTTGAAAAGCTGTCGTATACTAGTGTAGTGTTCTTATATACACAACTGAAATGCTCCTGCATATTACTGTGATGGTGAGAGAGGATTTCAGTTGAATCCATTTCGCTACACCTAGCTGCAGCCTGGGGAATGGGGCGGGGCTACACTCATTCATTAACTAGACGAAACTGACATAGCCTTGGACTTGTAGCTAATATAACTAATCAAACAAACTTTATTAACAGAGTTTCTGCACGCAAAACACATGGAGTGAAGCTCCATACTTAAGAAAATATGGGAATGCATCAACCTGATTTTTAATGGCTTTTGCGGCTGTACGTACACCCATACAGACGATGTATGTGTACCACCATAGGGAACCCGACCCCGAGTGCACGGCAACGTATCTCATAAACACCTGACCACCAGACAATGAAATTTGTATCTTTATTTACATAAGATAGAAGGGTTTTTAATCCAGTGCTGATTTTTAATTTGCTTTTTAAAAAATAAATGTAGGAGTATTTACTAATACTGGAGTAACCCCTGGCATTCAGAACAACAGCAGAGAGTCTCTGATGGGTACATATGCGTTTTATTCCTCTTCAACACCGGACATCAAAAAAACCATACACCGTACATTGAGCACCGTGAAAACTAATGAAAACAAAACAAAAATAATTAACGGAACATGATTGTAAACAAATACACAATTTTGCAGAGTAATGTTTACAGACTATGCTCTGAGCGTTACACACCTTGCTCCGCTCAACCAAGTGTGCAAACCTCTACAAGTTAGCCAGATGTACACCATTAGCCTCTGTGCTCAAAGAACTGGAGTCATTTTTAAACTTGATTTATTTCTTAATTAACGTGCTATTCAATTACGTTTTCAGTTTTAGTAACCTTATATCGTGACTCGTATCGGCAACTAATTGGAATTACACTACCGTTCAAAAGTTTGGGGTCACCCAGACAATTTTGTGTTTTCCATGAAAAGTCACACTTTTATTTACCACCATAAGTTGTAAAATGAATCGAAACCATAGTCAAGACATTTTTCTGGCCATTTTGAGCATTTAATCGACCCCACAAATGTGATGCTCCAGAAACTCAGGCCAAGTTTACATTAGACCGTATCTGTCTCGTTTTCTTCGCGGATGCACTGTCCGTTTACATTAAAACGCCTGGAAACGGGAATCCGCCAGGGTCCACGTATTCAATCCAGATCGTGCCAGCTCCGGTGCTGTGTAAACATTGATATACGCGGATACGCTGTGCTGAGCTCTAGCTGGCGTCGTCATTGGACAACGTCACTGTGACATCCACCTTCCTGATTCGCTGGCGTTGGTCATGTGACGCGACTGCTGAAAAACGGCGCGGCGTGATATGCGCTGGGATCACACACACAGCGGCTCAGTCCCGAATCACAGCTTGTGCACTTCACTCGCGCGCTCTGTGAGCTGCGCAGGGCCGGAGTGCGCACCCTCCAGAGGGCACTCACTGTTCAGGGCGGAGTGATTTGGAGCGCAGGATGCCTGCGGAGCCGAGCGTATCCGTGTATTGCTGTTGCTGTGTGCAGACGAATCGTGTATTGGCGTTGCTGTGTGCACACTAATCGTTTTAAAAACGTTAATCTGATGATCTGCTGATACGGTCTAATGTAAACTTGGCCTGAATCTGCTCAAAGGAAGGTCAGTTTTATAGCTTCTCTAAAGAGCTCAACTGTTTCCAGCTGTGCTAACATGATTGTACAAGGGTTTTCTAATCATCCATTAGCCTTCTGAGGCAATGAGCAAACACATTGTACCATTAGAACACTGGAGTGAGAGTTGCTGGAAATGGGCCTCTATACACCTATGGAGATATTGCACCAAAAACCAGCAGCTAGAATAGTCATTTACCACATTAGCAATGTATAGAGTGGATTTCTGATTAGTTTAAAGTGATCTTCATTGAAAAGAACAGTGCTTTTCTTTCAAAAATAAGGACATTTCAAAGTGACCCCAAACTTTTGAACGGTAGTGTAAATATTAGACTTATCGGCCTATTCGGTTTTTAGCCGTGTTGAATTTAGTTCGTTTGGTCCACGGCAGGCGTCGCTTATCCGCGCGATCTTCACGAGACTTGTGCGAGACTTCGAAGCGTGATGTGTCAGCCAGGTGTCAGTGCCGCCATTTTGAAAACTGTTTTCCAAACAAAATGTTGCACAAAAACGAGTTTAAATGACGATTACTGCCTGCTTTTTTCAAACTTTCCTGATCGCTATCAAAGCAAACAAAACTTCCGGCTTGATTACGTCAGCATTCGAAACAGGGCGCGCACGTCTTTTGACAATGTTGGCAGACGTCAGTCACTTTGATTTCCGCTGTACGTTTTACTTCCATCCTACGATGTCTTGCACAGGTCTTGACGAATCTCGTTTACGGCCGTTGCTGTGACATATGGACTGATATATTACAGAGCATATTTCAAACACTCAGAACTTGCTATAGCAGCGACAAAATAGCGATCAAAAATGCATTCTGACATTTAATAAAATGAGAGAAATAGAATTTTGATGATTAAAAACTTGCCTTCGGTTCTCCTTTAAAGTCTCGTGCTAAACCACAGTTCACACAATGCATGGAACACAAACAATACACACTCAATAAACAGCACACGCAAACTTTACTTTGTGCATGAATGACATATCAGGATGACACACAGCAAAATTTTCTAACATACTGTAATAAATCTCTGATGGAGGCAGCAAACATCTGTAGCATAACGAATACAACTGATGGCTCTGGCCACCACTTACAAACACATTTTACATTCATCGGAGCTCTGCTTTTAGGCAGTGCCTATATGGCGGCACAGTGGTGTAGTGGTTAGCACTGTCCACTGTCGCCTCACAGCAAGAAGGTTCTGGGTTCGAGCCCCGTGGCCGGCGAGGGCGTTTCTGTGTGGAGTTTGCATGTTCTCCCCGTGTCTGCGTGGGTTTCCTCTGGGTGCTCCGGTTTCCCCCACAGTCCAAAGACATGCAGGTTAGGCTAACTGGTGACTCTGAGGTGGTGTTTACATTAGACTGTATCTGTCTCGTTTTCGTCGCGGATGCACTGTCCGTGCACATTAAAACACCGGGAAACGACTCCACAGGCGGAACAACTTGAATCCGCCAGGGCCCACGTATTCAACCCAGTTCGTATCTGATCCAGTGCTGTGTAAACATTGAGGAACGAGGAAACGCAGTGCTGAGCTCTAGCTGACGTCGTCATTGGATAACGTCACTGTGACATCCACCTTCCTGATTCGCTGGCGTTGGTCATGCCACGTTGGTCATGTGACGCGACTGCTGAAAAACGGCGCGGACTACAGGAAACGACACACAGCGGCTGAGTCCCGAATCACTGCTCGTGCGCTTCACTCGCGCGCTCTGTGAGCTGCGCAGGGCCGGAGTGCGCACCCTCCAGAGGGCACTCGCTGTTCAGGGCGGAGTGATTTGGAGCGCAGGAGGAAGCGCTGAGCCGCACTGAGGTTTATTTACACATGTCAACTTATTTACCTCCTTCAGGCACTTAAACTCAGTGAGAACATGAACATCACAGCCAGGTGTGTTTATCTGCTGGAGAAGGTGTTCGCTTGCCATCCTTCCACTTGCAAGTGGTGAGTGACTTGCGCATGCCCGATATGCACTGGGATCATGTGACGTGCCGTCTAATTAGTCATGTGATTAGCGTATCCGTGTATTGGCGTTGCTGTGTGCACGCGAATCGTTTTAAAAACGTTAATCTGATGATCCGCTGATATGGTCTAATGTAAACACCACCTAAATTGAGCGTAGGTGTGAATGTGAGTGTGAATGGTTGTCTGTGTCTATGTGTCAGCCCTGTGATGACCTGGCGACTTGTCCAGGGTGTACCCCGCCTCTCGGACTCCAGCTTGCCCGCGACCATGTAGAACAGGATAAGCGGCGACGGATAATGGATAGATGGATGGATATATTTAATTCATTCTGAGTTATAGCTAATCAAAAGAACTTGCTTAATGAAACCACTTTTCTAAGTGCATTTCTCAAGAGTAAAGTCTCGTGCATAACTGAGATGAGAAACCTAAAACACCCCCCCACCCACCTTGATGACTGCGTGTGTGTGTGTGTGTGTGTGTGTGTGTGTGTGAGTGAGTGTAGCAAGCCTCCATTGTGGAAGACATTTTGAAAATTTAAAAAACGGAAACCAAGCAGCTTTCCAGCCTCAGGCATTAGTGTGTGTTCTCGCAAACAACCGTACCCATGCTGCATGATGAATCATATTTTAATTGCATTCAGGAGTTTTGGTTCCCGATCCTAATTAATCACAAAGGACATAATTGATATTAGTGTGACTCAGAAAATTACAAAAATTGTTTTAAATTCATTTTTAATTGAAATAAATCACAATCTCTCCCTTCCCATTTCCACTCTGCTCTTGCATGATGAATCTATTTATTTATTTATTTATTTATTTTAGTCTTGATAAATCTCGGAGATTTATTCATTTGAAGGCTGGCTATAAAGTAGGACAAAATGATGCAAGAAAAGTGAAACTTTTCATTTATAATCAATAATAATGATTTCAAAACTGAGCAAAATTATTGCAAATCGTGTCGGCCTTCCCCCCCACACGCCCTATTTACAAAGAGATGCATGTGCACAATCAGCATCAGATCATTCTGCAAAGACACAAACACTGCCAATATCAACGAAAGAAGCAGCTTTCAGACCTTAATTATACAAAATGTATTAAATCTGTGTTCAGAGGCATTCGCTCCCCACGCTCCTCTCACATCTGGAGGGTAATCGTGTCATTAAGATTTAAACATTCCATTTAAAACAGGAATAAGAAGCATGACTGAGGAGTTCAACTTTAAAATGGGTAGAATTTAAGCAGATCCCTTTAGGAAAAGAGATAAAGGCAAAAGCAAAGCAAATCAGACGAGTGGCATGATGCATTTCGGCCGGTGTGTACTGAACCCGCGTGAGCTCCTTATCGCTGTAGTTCATCTGCTGGTCACCTGAGCAACACGCAACAGCTGTGTCAACAGGAGTGACAGCGAGACCCTTATGCTAGCACAGTCACACAGGGTTTTTGTACTGCACATCTAAAAACAAGTCCTCGCCCAATTTGTGTTTGGAGTTCGGCAGCTGGTTGCATCTCCAGAACATAAAGCTCCATCAAAGCCCACGCCAAGTGGGAAATGGACACTGTTTCTTACGGACTAACAAAAAATTAACAGTTGCACCAACTCATATAGTTTCAACATTGCTTTATAATATGCCATGTACGGTGGTGTAGTGGTTAGCGCTGTCGCCTCACAGCAAGAAGGTCCTGGGTTCGAGCCCCGGGGCCGGCGAGGGCCTTTCTTTGTGGAGTTTGCATGTTCTCCCCGTGTCCGCGTGAGTTTCCTCCGGGTGCTCCGGTTTCCCCCACAGTCCAAAGACATGCAGGTTAGGTTAACTGGTGACTCTAAATTGAGCGTAGGTGTGAATGTGAGTGTGAATGGTTGTCTGTGTCTATGTGTCAGCCCTGTGATGACCTGGCGACTTGTCCAGGGTGTACCCCGCCTTTCGCCCGTAGTCAGCTGGGATAGGCTCCAGCTTGCCTGCGACCCTGTAGAAGGATAAAGCGGCTAGAGATGATGAGATGAGATGAGATGAATATGCCATGTAGAAGTTTCATCTCATCTCATTATCTGTAGCCGCTTTATCCTGTTCTACAGGGTCATGGGCAAGCTGGAGCCTATCCCAGCTGACTACGGGAGAAAGGCGGGGTACACCCTGGACAAGTCGCCAGGTCATCACAGGGCTGACACATAGACACAGACAACCATTCACACTCACATTCACACCTACGGTCAATTTAGAGTCACCAGTTAACCTAACCTGCATGTCTTTGGACTGTGGGGGAAACCCGGAGGAAACCCACGCGGACATGGGGAGAACATGCAAACTCTGCACAGAAAGGTCCTCGTCGGCCACGGGGCTCGAACCTGGATCTTCTTGCTGTGAGGTGACAGCGCTAACCACTACACCACCGTGCCGCCAAAATACAAGTTTAAAGCATTAAAAAATTAACCAAAATTACAGCTAGCATGTGAAGAAATAACATCTTTGACGTTATGTCAAACATGTTGATGTACTGTGTTGCAGAGATAGCTCCTGATGTTAGCTGCTTGTAATACCACTTTGGAGCTCACGAGGCGATAGTGAGTCACTGTAGTGTCCAGTCTGCCCTCAGCTGAGTGTGAGAGGATGAAGTCGTCGTGCACGTGATGTTTCTGAGTGGCAGAGTAAGCTTTCAGCCATGAATCCTTGACTTGCAAGTGACGTCAAAGCAAAATAGAAACCCGGATGTCGGCCATGTTGGTGGAGATACAAATGCGAAGCCAAACGACATTCCGTACAAAACATAGTCATGCGTGCGCAACTCTTTGTTTTTCCACTGCTTTAAGCGTTCTTTTAGCTATACCATATCTTTGTGCTGTAGATAGTTGTGGTCACATCAGTACTCGTGATCGTGGCACGTTCCGATTTTTTAGAATTCCGTCCATGATTTGGAAAGAGGGCGAGGAAACTCTGAGGCTTAGTACGGAGAGGAGACGAGCACGACTGAACAACATCGGCAGGGCTGATCTAACAGAGGCTAAAACCAGAACAGCTTGTGTTTGCAGTAATCGTTTTTATCTCCGGTGAGATTCAAAAGCTTTCTCCGTAACATCAGGGAAAAATTTTATTTCCTGTTGCTAGAATTTTGCTATAAAATGAGGGTTCTCTTGTCATGGTTCACTCGGCCGTTGTTAATTTTATAATTATAAAATAATTTTTGAGTGGTTCACCTGAAATAAATTGAAATGTGATTTGTGAGCCCTAAAGCTAGAGACTTGTCAAAATTTCACACTTTGTCTGTTGTTTACACATCGAAGTAAACTCAATGCAAAAGAAGCCCTAACTCACCCTTGCAAGTACAACTGCTTTATCATTGACTGGTTTAATTAATACGGTATTTACCCATCCAGAGACAAAGAAGTTATTGGCTTCTATGGACTTATAAGCCTTCATTTGAGATTTGTCGATCCATCAAGTCTGCCAAACCAGATAGAGCACAATATCTGGGTACTCGATGGTTGGTAGAAGCGTCTTATCCTCAGAAAAATCCAACTTTTTAAAATAATATGGGTCAAAACCATACATCTATTTTCTTTTTGTATCGAATCTTCATTCGACCGTTCAAATCATGGTAATACTGAGAAAATTCAGCATTGTTTACAGACACGCTTTCAGCAGCTGCCATCCTAGTGGCTTTGTATATCCACCATCATGGCGGACGCTCATGACGTAGCACATTTTGATCACGTGGTTGCAAGTCATCTATGTCCAAAAAACGCAGCGAAAACACACAAAAATGGGAAAAAGCCGTTTTGTGATTAACGATAATACAACCCCGATTCCAAAAAAGTTGGGACAAAGTACAAATTGTAAATAAAAATGGAATGCAATGATGTGGAAGTTTCAAAATTCCATATTTTATTCAGAATAGAACATAGATGACATATCAAATGTTTAAACTGAGAAAATGTATCATTTAAAGAGAAAAATTAGGTGATTTTAAATTTCATGACAACAACACATCTCAAAAAAGTTGGGACAAGGCCATGTTTACCACTGTGAGACATCCCCTTTTCTCTTTACAACAGTCTGTAAACGTCTGGGGACTGAGGAGACAAGTTGCTCAAGTTTAGGGATAGGAATGTTAACCCATTCTTGTCTAATGTAGGATTCTAGTTGCTCAACTGTCTTAGGCCTTTTTTGTCGTATCTTCCGTTTTATGATGCACCAAATGTTTTCTATGGGTGAAAGATCTGGACTGCAGGCTGGCCAGTTCAGTACCCGGACCCTTCTTCTACACAGCCATGATGCTGTAATTGATGCAGTATGTGGTTTGGCATTGTCATGTTGGAAAATGCAAGGTCTTCCCTGAAAGAGATGTTGTCTGGATGGGAGCATATGTTGCTCTAGAACCTGGATATACCTTTCAGCATTGATGGTGTTTTTCCAGATGTGTAAGCTGCTCATGCCACACGCACTAATGCAACCCCATACCATCAGAGATGCAGGCTTCTGAACTGAGCGCTGATAACAACTTGGGTCATCCTTCTCCTCTTTAGTCCAAATGACACAGCGTCCCTGATTTCCATAAAGAACTTCAAATTTTGATTCGTCTGACCACAGAACAGTTTTCCACTTTGCCACAGTCCATTTTAAATGAGCCTTGGCCCAGAGAAGACGTCTGCGCTTCTGGATCATGTTTAGATACAGCTTCTTCTTTGAACTAAAGAGTTTTAGCTGGCAACGGCGGATGGCACGGTGAATTGTGTTCACAGATAATGTTCTCTGGAAATATTCCTGAGCCCATTTTGTGATTTCCAATACAGAAGCATGCCTGTATGTGATGCAGTGCCGTCTAAGGGCCCGAAGATCATGGGCACCCAGTATGGTTTTCCGGCCTTGACCCTTACGCACAGAGATTCTTCCAGATTCTCTGAATCTTTTGATGATATTATGCACTGTAGATGATGATATGTTCAAACTTTTTGCAATTTTACACTGTCGAACTCCTTTCTGATATTGCTCCGCTATTTGTCGGCGCAGAATTAGGGGGATTGGTGATCCTCTTCCCATCTTTACTTCTGAGAGCCGCTGCCACTCCAAGATGCTCTTTTTATACCCAGTCATGTTAATGACCTATTGCGAATTGACCTGATGAGTTGCAATTTGGTCCTCCAGCTGTTCCTTTTTTGTACCTTTAACTTTTCCAGCCTCTTATTGCCCCTGTCCCAACTTTTTTGAGATGTGTTGCTGTCATGAAATTTCAAATGAGCCAATATTTGGCATGAAATTTCAAAATGTCTCACTTTCGACATTTGATATGTTGTCTATGTTCTATTGTGAATACAATATCAGTTTTTGAGATTTGTAAATTATTGCATTCCGTTTTTATTTACAATTTGTACTTTGTCCCAACTTTTTTGGAATTGGGGTTGTACAAAATGATTCAACAAGAAATCAGAGCTATCAGAAATATCTGGAATCCAGGCACCGAAACGTGGATTTGCGGTTACCATTTTGTCTGCACTACTGATGCACTGTGGCTGCTTTTTTTTTTTGCTAAAAATTGAGCTAAGCAAGTTATAACATAAACTACAGGCTGACGCCACATGTGAAGATTAGAAGAAAGCAGGGTTATCTTAACTATTAGAGTTTCAGTAGTTTGGTCGGATTTTGTGTATTCTTACCCTGCTGTTAGTTAGTAACTGGCTTTTTTAAATATCTGATATCTGTAAAGTTAGATGATATGAATGAACCCAGTAGTGGATTGACTAAAAATAGCTTTATGCTATATTCAGTGTGTGAGAATTCTATGAAAGTGGTGGTGTGTTTGGGTCGAAGGGGGAGGAACAGTGTATGTCCTTGTTTCTTGCGATACGGGTGGACACCCCAGCTTTCTGGTGATACACTGAGTATCATATGAATGTGGAGTATGAATTCGCCAGGTGACAAATTCTTATATTGCACCTTTAAAACTCCACCTAGCCCCGAGTGAACACCACATTTGCCATAAACACACACTACTGTTCAAAAGTTTGTGGTCACCCGACAATTTTGTGTTTTCCATGAAAAGTCACACTTTTATTTACCACCATAAGTTGTAAAATGAATAGAAAATATAGTCAAGACATTTTTCTGGCCATTTTGAGCATTTAATCGACCCCACAAATGTGATGCTCCAGAAACTCAATCTGCTCAAAGGAAGGTCAGTTTTATAGCTTCTCTAAAGAGCTCAACTGTTTTCAGCTGTGCTAACATGATTGTACAAGGGTTTTCTAATCATCCATTAGCCTTCTGAGGCAATGAGCAAACACATTGTACCATTAGAACACTGGAGTGAGAGTTGCTGGAAATGGGCCTCTATACACCTATGGAGATATTGCACCAAAAACCAGACATTTGCAGCTAGAATAGTCATTTACCACATTAGCAATGTATAGAGTGGATTTCTGATTAGTTTAAAGTGATCTTCATTGAAAAGAACAGTGCTTTTCTTTCAAAAATAAGGACATTTCAAAGTGACCCCAAACTTTTGAACGGTAGTGTAATGGCTTGATAATTCTGTTCAACGTGCAGCTTGTTTACGGACTAGAAATGCATACATTTTTGGTTTGTTTTGTGAGGATTTCTGTATGTGGGAAGCATTTTTGTGGTCTCTGGTCACCGTCACACAGGCTTGTAGTACTCGAGTCCAACTTGTGCCCTGATTTTAAGGGCTCATGACTTGGACTTGAGCACCGATGACTCAGATTTGGACTTGGACTCGTGCATTAACTGCATTCGGACTTGTAAATTGGAGACGAGGACTCAGATTTTTTCTTTACTTTTGTAACATGCCATAATAATTTGGCATAAGATATTTATATCTACATTAATTTTTATACTAATTTTGTGCAAGAGAATACACATTCACCTGTTCATACGTCATGTTCAGGAACAAACTTATGTTAATGGTGCTAAAACGCCTGGAGAGAAGCCCCTAGGATTGTCCGCTTTGCTTATACAGACTTCTCGTGCAGTGGGAAAAAAAAATTACACTGCTGTGTGTTCCGTATGGAGAAGAACTATCGAGGAGACGACGGGGTCAACCTCGAACTTCAATCGTCATTTGGTAAGACTCCACCCAGAGAAGGAAGTGACACGCTATGTTCATTGCTCTGTTGATAGCAAGGCTTGCTGAGCGATGAACTAGCTAGTGTTAACCCTCTCTCATTTTATTTGCCCTGTTGATAGTGGGGCTTGTGTCGGACTCGACTTGGATCAGTCGCGGACTCAACTCGAAATTTTCTTTAATGACTTGGACTTGACTCGGACTCAAGGTTTAGTGACTCAACTACAACACTACCATCATGGCCACATCACCGAACAGCACATGTACATGCAATGCCGGGGTGGCTCTATATTTAGCCGGGACCATCCCCGGCCCAAACCATCAATGGTGGCCTGCTTGGAGCATGGGGAAAATAATTTTCACTAATTTTGGTCACTGATCTTATTCTTGCATTAATCATCAATTCAACTGCGCTCTGCATTTTCACATGGCAGCCCAGACGCCGACAGCATCGCAGCAGATTAAATAGGCGCTACCAAAGAAGGAAATTCTCCCCTCCCCTCTATTGCAGTTGGTTTGGTCCAAGACTCCTCCTCTGTATTGCGGGGAACTTAAACAACATTGGCGCGAAACAGCGCGCGTCAGTGATGGAGGGCAGAAAGAGGCCAGGTGGAACCGAAAGGGCGAAGCTTAAAAAAAGGAAGGAGGTGGCAGCAAAATGTGCCAAATTGACAGATATGTTCTCAAGACCAGCTGGTAGGTTACGAAAGATATGGAGTATGATAACCCTGTTTGTCGATTTTATCAGTCTATGCTAGGCCTATAATGTGTCGATAGTTTGTGATGCCAATTCAGCTTTTTGATGTCATGTGAAATCTTGCAATTTACACGGTATAGATGTGGTGTATGTCTTAATTCTAAGAAGAACCGGACATTGCTTTACATCCCAGTTATTAACAATTTTAGATGAACAGGTCCCAAATGTGCTGTTGCGCGTTATTTCCTCATCCAGCCTATTTCATCTCGCTGTCACACCGTGCATTTCCACAGGCGTGCGCACATTGTGGTTATGAACACATAGGCCTAGAAGTCATATTTGATGTTAAATAATTGTTGTTAAATATATAACTTAGAAGAGGTGTATGCGTATGCCAATATTCTAAGCAGAATTGAACACTTGCTTTAGCCTACATTTCATTTAACCATTTTTGAGTTGCCTAATGCGCCCTCACGCTTTATCTGCCGGTTGCTGAGTACCCAGCATTGTTGATTTGCCATTATTTTCGAGGCGTATGCGGCATGTAATGCACAAGCATTGGTTCAAATGCACGCGAGATGGGTGCTTTCGTTATTTTAAGACTATGTGACTAAAAATGTGTTGTGTAATTTGTCTTAAATAACGCGAAACAATCAGCCATACTCGCTGCTTTGCTATTTGGAGTGGCAGTCAGCTGGATTTCGCCCCCGACGTAAAAGTTCATTCCCACACCCGGGCCGAAGATGCCGATTTCTGAAGATGCATGTCCTTTCGATGTGTTTTCAAATATTTTCACTAAGGAACTTTGGGACATGTCCATTGATAAGGACATTGTCATCAACAAACTTGCAGAGAGAAGTGCTTTGCTGAAGAGGCTTTTGATGTTTTAACATCCTAAATATGTGTAGTGAAGCTACAGTAGAACACCAGCAGTTTGATTGGTTAAATAACTGTACAAACAACTTTTATTCTTAATTTTTATCTTTCGTTTTATGTTAATTTGAATTATAACCTATATTGTTAAAGTGAAGTGAAGTGAAGTTTACCTGAATTTAAACCAAATAAAAAGCATTGTGAAAGAACAGTTATTTGTTTTATCTTTTTTAATGTACTCAAATTCCTCCTCCATTTCAAAGTGGCTGAATGTGAATTAAACTCCCGGACTGAAAACAGGGCCCACTCCGGCCCTGTGTACATGTCATGGATCATAGGATAATTAACAGTTATTCCACAAAATCAAGTTGTACATGAGCTGATAGCCGATGAGGCGTGTAGTACCAAGTTGACTATAAGCCACGTACGGCGAGATTGAGAGGAATAACTATTTTATTCTATCCACATTCACTGGATTTTGAGAAACAGAACATTTATGTTTTGCAAATTCGATAAATAAAAACTTTATACAAAATCATTTCAGCTTAGAATGTAAACAAACTGGCGAAATGACAGGAGCAATTTGTGAAAAATGCGATAATAATTCTTGAAAAACAACAACAAAAAAAGATATGTTCTTACCGTCAATACTTTTATTCCATATTTTGTTGCTTTTTTGGTATTTTTTGGGGTTTTGTTTTCGAGTAGATTTTTTATTTCGTCCTTGGTTGGTTCAGCAACACCCGCCGCCATTTTGTTTTTCTCTACTCACGGTATATGAGCTGATAGCCTAGTAGTAGAGTAGCCAATCAGAGTGCGTGATTGCTCATGTCCAGTGAATGTGGATAGAATAAACTACAAATATACTATTTTTATATCCGGCAGCATAACATGCAATGAAGTGATAAAATGTCATACATGAGACTGATATTATTGGCAAGGTACACAACAAAATATCCGTTGTGATGTTTAGTTGTTCAGCATATTCAAATGCAGATTACATCAGCAGCTGTTTTGGTATCTTGCGTTGATGTGCTTCATTACTCAAATGCCATTGCTCTGTGAGAAGTGCATAACATACCAATACAAGAAATGAAGAATTTGAGTCACTACTTTTATTATAAGGCACAGTCCGGTTGGATTCTTTAGCTTGAGGCAAATGTTACTGTAATGGTACATTCAGAGCAAATGCAGCGAGGGAGTTAAAATTCACTCTAGCTCCCCTGCCAACGATGCTGTTGAAGTTCATGGACACTCTGTGATGTAGAAGAAATAAGCAGCTACAAGTTGGTTTGGAATGCTTCGTCTTGTAAACTTTATTTAAAGGTGCTGCAAGGCAAACAGACATGTCTATCGATATTTTTGTCCTGACTGACGAGTTAACATCATGAAATCTTTTTAATGCAAAGATCAGAAATCAATTAATGAATTATGATTCCATGTTTTGTAAGAAAATAAACGAATGATATAAA
The DNA here is from genome assembly GCF_027579695.1 of Neoarius graeffei. NCBI lineage: Eukaryota > Metazoa > Chordata > Actinopteri > Siluriformes > Ariidae > Neoarius > Neoarius graeffei. The sequence continues at coordinate 75,345,349 of NC_083570.1, forward strand.
CCAATTAAAAGCCATTTGTCTGGTGTGACTTTTGCATTGATACAAAGTGCCAAGTTAAATTTCAACATGCAGTTTATCAGACACGTTTACTGGCCTGGGTCTTTAATTCACATTGTTGATGATGATGTTTGTCCTTCAGGGTCGAAAATGACCATGACTTCAGTTTGGTAGGTGGTGGTTGTGGGTCTCGAGGTGACTGATGAGGCTAATCTGGGCTTTGAAGGTACACCCACATGTTGGGCACGCGTGGGTAAGTGCTGTATTGGGGGTGATGATAGTTTGAGCCTTCTGCGCAGCTTGTTTCTTCTGGGCCTCTGCGATGTGTTTCATCTCTGCTGCATGTGCGCCACTTGCTCACCACGCTGGATGATCCTTAGCAAGCGACTCCCAGGAATTGAGATCGATTTCTAGAGTTATGAGGGACACTTTGAGATTGTCCTTGAAACGTTTCTTCTGCCCCCCAGATGAGCACTTGCCTTGGCACAGCTCTCCACACACTTTTGACTGTCTGGCATCCTGACAACATGGCCGGTCCATCTGGCTTGGGTTTTCTGCAGAAGAGTGTTAACGCTGGGAAGTCCAGCCCACTTTCGGACCTCCGTGTCTGGGATTTTGTCCTTTGCAGAAGCAGGTCAAGTGGAAGTGATTGAGCTGCTTAGTGTGTCTGCTGCAGACAGTCCAGGTCTCACAGGCGTAAAGTAGGGTGGTAAGTATCACAGCACGGTAGACCTTCAGCTTAGTGGTAAGGCTGAGGCCTCTCCATTCCCAGACATTCTCATGAAGTCTCCCGAAAGTGGCGCTAGCCTTTGCAGTCCAGTTGTTCACCTCGACATTTATGTTCACTCCTCGGGAAAGGGTGCTGCCCAGGTAAACAAATTTGGTGACTGCCTTAATGTTCTGCCCATGTGGTTCTTGGTAGGGCCTTCCAGGTGCGGGCTGGTACATTACCTTAGTCTTTTGGGTGCTGATGGAGAGACCGAAGTTGTTGCAGGCTTGTGCCTACATTAAAGTAGTTGTGGTCCTGATCCTGGTTGTGGTTTAGTGGCTAATTACTGTACCTGGTCAAATTAGTGCTGTTTTGAGCCAAGGAATTGCATTTCTGCTTAAAAACAAGTGTTCTAGAGCAAAAATGTTGTCTATAAATAGTACTGCAAACAGGGACACTGAGGCAACCTACCACCGCAATTACACTGCAACCCCCTATCATGAACTCTTTTACTGCGAACTTTTGCATATAATGAACCAAATTCATGTCCCCTGCCTTTACTGCCAATGAGTGGGAGTCTTCAAAAAAAAAAAATCACCGTGAAATACATGCATGTTGGCGCACGCCGCACATAAACAACACTCACACAGTGCCATTAGGACTAATTACAGTGCAATGCACCTGTTCTGGATTAAAGTGCAATCACAGCGCGTGCTTATAAACACTCTCTAAACACACAGACTTGGCGAAGTATATGCGCTGTACCAAGTGTCCTACATTACCAAGCCTTGTATCGGTGTATTGCCTTTCTGATTTTGATTTATATATTTGGACTCTGCCTTTTGTTTCTGCCTCTGACATTCTGTTTGTGCCTCACTCGACCATTGCCGTTTCACAACCCTACGTTTTTCGTCTGTTTGCCTGCCTGTTTGTAAATAGACACTCTTCCTGCAATTACATCAGTCATTCGCCTGTTTACATGATACACTGAGCCATGCGCTCCTCTTCCCACCACAGACGAACAAAAAGTAATCAAGTCCACAGTCAAGTTAACAATACGTGTTCACGCCATAAAACAAAGGCTTAACGAGCCTCGCTTAGGTGTGGATCATGAACAAATTATCGAGAACGGTGATCAAAGGATTGATAAAAGGACAAAATGACTGCTAATACCGCTAAATTTATCATGTAGTTAAAGTGTACCGGCGGCGTTTTTATACCCCCCCCCCCCCACTGAGCCCCGTGGCGTGACATAAATTACATCATCGGTGATTTGCAACACAGGAATGAACTGAATGGTGAAGATTTAGAAAACAGAGCGAGTCAGTGGGTGGATACTGACAACGATACACCAGGAACCGCCATCATTTTCAGAACAGACGATGAAATCATCACCTCCTTTCGTGATCCGTTAACTCAGTCAGTGAACTGCGATAGTGACTCGGAAAGAGAAATTTGTGATAAGAAGAACTGCTTAAAGCTTTGTTTAGTGTGACAAGTGGGTCCATTTCAGTATGAGCAACTTTTCAGTATAACAAACTATTTGGACACCCCCAAGGAGTTCGTTAAAGTCGGGTTGCAGCGTATTAATTTCTCCTCCATTGTACTTGGGAACGATTTGAGTAGAACCAAAATTCACACGACTGTGTTCTTTGGGATTCTTTCCACCAGAACACTTCTAAATTCTGACTGGTTGCTGCTGAACCAGGTCATCACTCATTACCATAAAGCTGCCTGGACTTCAACTTTATTCTGACGCCTTCACTGCCCACGATGTGAAGCTCATGCTGCTGTTCGCTGCCAAGAGACGCTGGCTCACATAGAAAACGGACGACTTCTGGATGTTGGCGCTCTCACTGTGTTTGGTCTGAACATACCAAAGAAAAACAAATGCTAACTGCATCTCGGAGTCTCAATCTTGGATGTAATATTTCCTGTTTATGTCAGATCATGTGTTGATTGGCTGGCGATGCGGAAATATCAAAGCTTTGATCCATCTCTATTTTACAATCTACTAGTTACGATATACTGTACCTTAACGTCCCTGTGGTGCAATCAAAATTCTAAACTGCACGAGTTTTAAAACGACTGCCGAGTTGATGCCTTGACTTTCGCTCAAACTTATACTCGTAGTGTGCTGAACCAGTTAATAATCGGCTGTAGCAAATTTAGATTTTTTTTTAAATTTTAGTTTTGTTAACTGAAAAAAGAAAAGTTTATAATGTGACAAAATGATTTCATAGATTTTCTTGAAAATTTGTTGAAAAGAAAGTAACACTGTACGCACCTCTGTTAAGGTTCATTAGATATGACTAGAAATTGAACAACTTATCTGTCATTGTGTGGTTTTTCATAAAACCTTGTTCATGCTGGTATATTTTTGAGAAATTAAAATGTGTTCGCCTACATACATGCCATCATGTCAGAGAGAGAGAGAGAGAGAGAGAGAGAGAGAGAGAGAGAGAGAAGAACCACTATGATAATGAGAAGTGTCAGATTGCTGTAGCTTGTTATCACATTACAGGGATTACACTGAATGATTAATATGGTTCGTCTGCTTCCATTTGCAGCACAGCCGTGCCATACATTTACATACCTAATGCATACTGAATCTCAAACACACGTTCGCTCACTCACACTCATCTATGCACATTTCTATGCACTGAGTGCACGTGAATGCTGAAGGGATAAATCCCTCATCTTCACCATGCACCCTAGGGTGCATCAGTTGCCCTCACTTTCATAAAATCTGATGCATTTTTGTTTGGGTGTTCCTTTTCACCAATAAAGACATCCTGTAAAATTTTTTGACCATATTCAAAAGTCGACCAATAGTCGAACCTCGGATCCAGGAGGAACAATGCGGTTTTCGTCCTGGTCGCGGAACACTGGACCAGCTCTATACCCTTCATAGGGTGCTCGAGGGTTCATGGGAGTTTGCCCAACCAGTCCACATGTGCTTTGTGGATCTGGAGAAGGCATTCGACCGTGTCCCCCGTGGTATTCTGTGGGGGGTGCTTCGGGAGTATGGGGTTCGGGGCTCTTTGCTAAGGGCTGTCCGGTCCCTGTACGAACGGAGCAGGAGTCTGGTTCGCATTGCCGGCAGTAAGTCAGACCTGTTCCCAGTGCATGTTGGACTCCGGCAGGGCTGCCCTTTGTCACCGGTTCTGTTCATAATTTTTATGGACAGAATTTCTAGGCGCAGCCAGGGGCCGGAAGGAATCCTGTTTGGGAACCACAGGATTTCATCTCTGCTTTTTGCGGATGATGTTGTCCTGTTGGCTTCTTCAAACCAGGACCTCCAGCATGCACTGGGGCGGTTTGCAGTCGAGTGTGAAGCGGCTGGGATGAGAATCAGCACCTCCAAGTCCGAGGCCATGGTTCTCGACCGGAAAAGGGTGGCTTGCCCTCTCCAGGTTGGTGAAGTCCTGCCTCAAGTGGAAGAGTTTAAGTATCTCGGGATCTTGTTCACAAGTGAGGGAAGGATGGAGCGTGAGATCGACAGGCGGATCGGTGCAGCCTCCGCAGTGATGCGGTCGCTTTACCGGTCCGTCGTGGTGAAGAAGGAGCTGAGCCAAAAGGCGAAGCTCTCAATTTACCGGTCGATCTATGTTCCGACTCTCACCTATGGTCATGAGCTTTGGGTAATGACCGAAAGAACAAGATCGCGGATACAAGTGGCCGAAATGAGTTTCCTTCGCAGGGTGGCTGGGTGCTCCCTTAGAGATAGGGTGAGAAGCACAGTCACTCGGGAGGAGCTCGGAGTAGAGCCGATGCTCCTCCACATTGAGAGGAACCAGCTGAGATGGCTCGGGCATCTTTTTCGGATGCCTCCTGGACGCCTCCCTGGGGAGGTGTTCCAGGCATGTCCCCCCGGGAGGAGGCCCCGGGGAAGACCCAGGACACACTGGAGGGACTATGTCTCTCGGCTGGCCTGGGAACGCCTCGGTGTTCTTCCCGAGGAGCTGACCGGGGTGTCTGGGGAGAGGGAAGTTTGGGCTTCCATGCTTAGACTGCTGCCTCCGTGACCCGGTCCCGGATAAAGCGGAAGAAGACGAGACGAGACGAGATATTCAAAAGTCTAATGGTGGCACCATAAGGTTCATTTTTTGCCAAAAAAACGCTTATTTTATGTTTTCGCGTAAGGTTTGAATCACAATGTTGGACTCCATTTACTGATTTCTTGTGACCCAGAGATCATGTTAAGAACCTTTTCAAGGGATTGAGAAGCATTAATGTGATTCATAATACATTTGTATTGTTTAAAAGTAGTTGAACAATGATTTAGTGAACAGCTAAAACTCAAACTGTGCTTGATAATATATTTAGAATATGTACTAAAAATGTGTATCTAAGATATTTGGTATACTCTATAAGGTGCCATAATGTTTCATGAAAAGTGATCGAAATTTTGTCATAAAAGTCATAAAATAGCAGCTTTTTCCATAACTTTGAGCTCCTGGTGCCACCATTAAACTTTTGAATTTTGTCAAAATATTTCACCCAGTGTGTTTTCTTACCAAAAGGAACATAAAAACAAAAATGCATCATGATCGGAGGAACTTTTCATTTTTAGGGGGCAACTGATGCACCCTAATGCAGCCTGTGGAAAGGTACAGATGTTATTTTAAGCACAATAAAAATACAACAAATGCAAAACTTTCTCCTTGATAACGTTCCGTCAGGAGGAGACGGGGGGCTCTGGAGACGAAGCGGCTATTCGCTGACAAATTGCTCACAAAATGTTAATACCCCCAGGAAAACCTCAGTGTTGGGTGACTGAGTTTCTTGCACCTGCTCAGCTTAGCTGATGTGCAGTAGACCGAATTAATTACGCTTCCACTGTTGGATGTGCTCTGCCGTGATACACACGACCACAACGGTGTCAAGAGCTGAAGGTGAGTGCTGTTAGAGAAGAGAACGTCCTGTGTCTTTCCTTTCACTCCTTAAAATAACAGCCTTTGTTTTGGATACATGGTTTCAACGCTGCTGAAAGGCCAACACACTGAGCAGGAACAACACCGAATCCTGGATGCCATTTAGGAGTAAAAACATTACAGCAAGCCTTTTGTGTTTTAAAAGCTGTGCTTGTTCACTGTTCGATTTGCAATTACTCTGTAAAAATCAAATACTACAAACTCAATTACACTGGATTTATTATACAGCATCATGGGAAAGTCTTCAGGACTTGTGTATTTCTGTATTGTACTGTATTTTTCATTAACATGACAACCTGCATTTACTAGATCTTAATATCTGCGAGAGAGAGAGAGAGAGAGAGAGAGAGAGAGAGAGAGAGAGAGAACGAGAAATTGAGAGAGAGAGAAGGCAAGAGAAAGAGAGAAAGTGAGAGAGAGCACGAGAGTGAGTGAGCGAGCAAGAGAGAGAAAGTGTGTGTGAGAGAGAAAACGTGCAAGAGAGTGAGAGAGAAAGGGAAAGAGAGAGCATGAGAGACAGCGAGAGCAAGAGAAAGAGAGAGCGCATGAGAGTGAGCAAGTGAGAGAGAGAAAATGTGCAAGAGAGAGTGAGAGAGAAAGGGAAAGAGAGCATATGAGAGAGAGAGCGAGAAAGAGAGAGAGAAACAGAGAGATAGAGAGAAAACATGCAAGAGAGAGTGAATGTGTGAGAGAGAGAAAGTGAGAGAGTGAGAGCAAGAGAGAGAGAGAAAGTGCATGAGAGTGAGAGAGAAAGGGAAAGACAGAGCATGAGCGAGAGAGAGCGAGAGACAGCATGAGAGTGAGTGAGAGAGAGAGAGAGAGAAAATGTGCAAGAGAGAGTGACAGAGAAAGGGAGAGAGAGAGCATGAGAGAGTGAGAGCAAAAGAGAGGGAGAGAGAAAGTGAGAGAGAGAAACAGAGAGAGATAGAGAGAAAACGTGCAAGAGAGAGTGAGAGAGAGAATGTGTGAAAGAGAGAGAAAGTGAGAGAGTGAGAACAAGAGAGAAAGTGCATGAAAGGGAGCGAGAGCAAGTGAGCAAGAAAGTGAGAGAGAGAGAGAGAGAGAGAGAGAGAGAGAGAGAGGAGAGTTAAAAATATTCTTTAATTACTACAAAAATACAATAACTGGTATAAGAGGAATGAAACACACTGCGAGGTGCTTTTATTGGAAAATAATCAACTTTGGTGTCGTACCTCTGCTATGCATTCAGCACAACAACCTGTCATTGATTATTTTCCTATAACAGCACACTCCATCATACCTTACTTAAAGCCCTAAGAAACAGTAAAAATAATCTCAGCATGACTGTCTGTGTGTCCAGTTTCTTGCTAATCGTCTTTGGTCTCTCGCTCAATCTTAACTTTTAGAGGATACTCAATTTCTTCCTTGCTCTTGCTCTCTTTTCATCTAACTTGAGCCAATCCTTAGCTTTTAGGGTCTCTGATCTCCCAAGGGATGTAACACACACACACACACACACACACACACACACACACACACACACACACACACACACACCACTCTCTCTCCATTCCCATCATCCCCTTCCGTATTGATTTGCAACACGACACCACATGCATCACCTCCAACCTTTGTCTACTACAACGAGGACAAAACCTCGTCCCCAAGTGATCATCTTAATGCAGTGGATGGATGAGGATCTGAAATGGGATCAGTCTCTCTTATTATGGGCTGTGTGAGCATGCATCTAAGTAGATGTGTGTGTGTGTGTGTGTGTGTGTGTGTGTGTGTGTGTGTGTGTGTGTGTGTGCGCGCACACTGAATGGACATTTCTGGATATTTGGATAAAATCAGACAGATTTAATCACTGACTGAGGACAAAATGAGAAGATCCATTTTGCCCAGAAGTATGAATACACAGCTCTGTCCACATTTCCGTCCTATATACTATATTCTTATCATCAGTTAAAAAAAAAAAATCACAAATACGCAAATGGATACCCGCACACAGCTGCACAGTAAACACACGACTGAGTTTCTCAGAGGAACTGTAATTAAATGATTAGATCCACATGATCAGTCTGGAGACAGCTTTTTATAACTGTTTCTCTTTTGCTGCTCACAGGTTGTGTATGTGGGTTGTTGTGTGTAAACGTGCATGTACATATGTATCTGTAAATGCATTAGTGTTTATGGGCACGACGTCTTATGGGTTATAACACTTTTCTGCTACTCACACACAATGGATTAATGTCTTAACTTTACTGGAGCTGTGCTTTTTCCAATCAGTTCAGCACTAAAGGTTGCGGTTTTCTGGATTTTTTTTTGGCACCAATATATAAATAATAACCAAAAAAAAAACCCACCCTACAGACCTCAACCTGGATCAACATACAATTTCTCAAGAGCAATCACAGCACGAGTATAGTTAAAGCATATAAAAACCAATACTGCATTCATTTTCTAGGATAGGGCGCCAAAATTTAAGAATCTATCATCATCAAGCCCTTTTGACAGTTGCAGCCATTAAAAGCTGGCTGATTAAGCAGTCAACTAAACAAACAAAGGAACGAAAAACTCTTTCTACCTTAACAATAGTGTCAGCACCCACCATGACAATAATGCAGCTGCTTTTACTGTCGTCATGGTAACCATTACATCTTCACTGAAGTTGTATTTGTACCTTTTCGTCTCTTTTTAAAAATGCATTTTATTTAATCCCTTCTGCCAGTTTTCCTCCTTCTCATCATCATCATCATCTCACCTCTCCCGGGACCCCAATACCCCCGTCTGAATTTCTGTCCCCTCCCCTTCCTTCATCATCTCCTCCCCTCCCCTCTATCCATCCAGCTAGGAGTCGATAATGGTTTATATGGATTGCTATCAGATAACCTGAGTCACTCTCACTACACACTAATGAAGAAGAAGAAAAAAAAAATCGGACAGCACCGTGTGTGTGTGTGTGTGTGTGTGTGTGTGCGCGTGTGTGTACATGCTGACCTTATCCAAGGACGTGCTAAGTGATCTCATGATGATAACGGAGGAAAGTCGATACCAAATTAAACTCTAAATTTGCTCCCATGCGAGGAGCCTAACTGCATGTTTGTGCCTTTTGTTTGTTAGAGCACTGGGCTGGTGCCATCAATATTAACACTCGTTTATTTACAAACGTCAGGTTCTTCATCTATAAATCCGGACTGTAAAATGATCATTATGATCGGAATTATTATGGGACAGCATCTAATCACGGGCACGAGAACAGGCCTGTTCAACTATGTGAACCTTTTAATCAGGGCTCAAAATTAACTTTTTTTCTTTGTGTCCCCCAGTGGTCCCGAATTCTGTGTTGCATTGTCCCGATGGAAGCAATAGTGTCCCCATTTTTTTCCTCTCTGAAATAACCAGTGGTTAATATTATCATATGAAGTTACTATTATATTTGTAACTATACGATTTTGAACCCTTTATATCATTTTTACAATAAGTCACAAAACACAAGTGACACATGTCCAATACATCATCTACTTCAAAATTACAGTTATTGCATTTTCAGTTTATTAAACTTTGGCGATCCCACTGTATGAATAGATACCCGTTTATTTAAAGGGGCCAACTAGCTCATTCAGAAAATGTTTCAACTCCCTACATCTGCAGTACACTTTAGCTGAAAATAAGACCCCTTTTATGTTCGTTTCATCTACTTATACCTTGAATATCTGTTGGCATATATAAGGCCAACTTATCATTTTCACCATTACCGTTATCCATTTTTATGTAATATACCTGTTGCCCCATTCAGAGATGTTTTGAAAGCCATCAGCCATACCATCAATGGATGAAATGCACACCCATGTTGCAAGCAGTACAATAGAAGGTTTGACCCAAAAAACAAAATATTTTAATCCAGTCTACAGTGTAAAATAAAGGAAAAACGCCATCCAATCATATCGAGGTACCACCTCAAAATGATTGGATACTGACACGTCAATCAGACTGAAGCCCGCGACTAGCCCGGCCCTTCTGTGTGTGTGTGAGAGCGAGCAGTGTCACACAGAGCGCAGGATTCTCTCAGTGCGCTCCTTCCAAACAACGGGGATTTACACGAAAACGGAAGGAGATATTCACAAAATTCTTTCACAGTGAGCGCCAGAAGGCTCTCCTGAACACACTGATGCAATTTTTTTTGTCTGTAGTGTAAAAAATGAGGTCACTAGAGCAAGTTAAAAACGAGTGACTTTTCTGCCACGTTTATAATGGGAGTCTATGAGGCTGCGCGGCTGTGCTCTCGTTACTTTCAGGCTTCTCATTCAAAAACTGTAAATCCTATCGCTCAGGTAGACACATTGTGTGAATCAGGACAAGTGTGGCTACTACTTTTGAGAAAATTATGTGTGTGGAGTGAAAATTGGGGCTGAAAACACAGTTTAAATGAGAGAGTTTGAGCTATTTTTCCAAGCTCTCTACACTCTAACTTAACGAGCTCCACTGGTGTGTAACGCAATAGACACCCATTATAAAGCCGGACTTTCTCAGGCTTTATAAGGGGGAGGAGGGGTGGAGACGCGGGCGGTGGGAGTGTTTCTTGTCAAAATATGGCTTGCGTGAACCGTTATTCCAAAATCTTGTACTGCACTTTTAATGTAGAACTTTTTTTCTAGATCTATTTTTTTCCCATTGTCCCAGGATTGTCCCAGATATGATAATTTTGTGTCCCGATGACATTTTTTATGGTCCCCGGGACGTCGGGACACCGTTAGTTTCGAGCGCTGCTTTTAATGCTTCATTAGTAGTGATTAGTACATGGCTATAAATAAGACAACTGGAAGTAGTTTTATTTCATAATGGTGCTTCACAGTATCACTTTGAACAAGTGCCACAGTGTCTCTGAAGTCTCAGAAAGAATAAACATCCATCCATCCATCCATCCATCCATCCATCCATCCATCCATTATCAATCCACAACTTTCCCAAACTCTGACTTTTCCCATGATTCATTGCTGCATCATAGCGGAAGCCGGGATCTTTCTTCTGCTCCACTGTGTTGATATTTGTAGCTAATGCTAACTGCTAGGTAGGTAGAGTGGTGCTTGAAAGTTTGTGAACCCTTTAAATTGTCTATATTTCTGCATAAATGTGACCTAAAACAACATCAGATTTTCACACAAGTCCTAAAAGTAGATAAAGAGAACCCAGTTAAACAAATGAGATGAAAATATTATACTTGGTCATTTATTTATTGAGGAAAATTATCCAATATTACATATCTGTGAGCGGCAAAAGTATGTGAACCTCTAGGATTAGCAGTTAATTTGAAGGTGAAAATTAGAGTCAGGTTTTTTCAATCAATGGGATGACAATCAGGTGTGAGTGGGCACCCTGTTTTATTTAAAGAACAGGGATCTATCAAAGTCTGATCTTCACAACACATTTGTGGAAGTGTATCACGACACGAACAAAGGAGATTTCTGAGGACCTCAGAAAAAGCGTTGTTGATGCTCATCAGGCTGGAAAAGGTTACAAAACCATCTCTAAAGAGTTTGGACTCCACCAATCCACAGTCAGACAGACTGTGTACAAATGGAGGAAATTCAAGACCATTGTTACCCTCCCCATGAGTGGTCCACCAACAAAGATCACTCCAAGAGCAAGGTGTGTAATAGTCGGTGAGGTCACAAAGGACCCCAGGGTAACTTCTAAGCAACTGAAGGCCTCTCTCACATTGGCTAATGTTAATGTTCATGAGTCCACCATCAGGAGAACACTGAACAACAATGGCGTGCATGGCAGGGTTGCAAGGAGAAAGCCACTGCTCTCCAAAAAGAACATTGCTGCTCTTCTGCAGTTTGCTAAAGATCACATGGACAACCAAGAAGGCTACTGGAAAAATGTTTTGTGGACGGATGAGACCAAAATAGAACTTTTTGGTTTAAATGAGAAGCATTATGTTTGGAGAAAGGAAAACACTGCATTCCAGCATAAGAACCTTATCCCATCTGTGAAACATGGTGGTGGTAGTATCATGGCTATAGGTATATAGGCCTGTTTTGCTGCATCTGGGCCAGGACGGCTTGCCATCATTGATGGAACAATGAATTCTGAATTATACCAGCGAATTCTAAAGGAAAATATCAGGACATCTGTCCATGAACTTAATCTCAAGAGAAGGTGGGTCATGCAGCAAGACAATGACCCTAAGCACTAGGGTGCATCAGTTGCCCTCACTTTCATAAAATCTGATGCATTTTTGTTTGGGTGTTCCTTTTCACCAATAAAGACCTCCTGTAAACTTTTTTGACCATATTCAAAAGTCTAATGGTGGCACCATGAGGTTCATTTTTTGCCAAAAAACCGCTCATTTTATGTTTTCGCGTAAGGTTTGAATCACAATGTTGGACTCCATTTATTGATTTCTTGTGACCCAGAGATCATGTTAAGAACCTTTGCAAGGGATTGAGAAGCATTAATGTGATTCATAATACATTTGTATTGTTTAATAGTTGAACAATGATTCAGTGAACAGCTAAAACTCAAACTGTGCTTGATAATATATTTAGAATACGTACTAAAAACGTGTATCTAAGATATTTGGTATACTCTATAAGGTGCCATAATATTTCATGAAAAGTGATCGAAATTGTCATAAAAGTCATAAAATAACAGCTTTTTCCAAAACTTTGAGCTCCTGGTGCCACCATTAAACTTTTGAATTTTGTCAAAATATTTCACCCAGTGTGTTTTCTTACCAAAAGGAACATAAAAACAAAAATGCATCATGATCGGAGGAACTTTTCATTTTTAGGGGGCAACTGATGCACCCTATTAAGCACACAAGTTGTTCTACCAAAGAATGGTTAAAGAAGAATAAAGTTAATGTTTTGGAATGGCCAAGTCAAAGTCCTGACCTTAATCCAATCGAAATGTTGTGGAAGGACCTGAAGTGAGCAGTTTATGTGAGGAAACTCACCAACATCCCAGAGTTGAAGCTGTTCTGTACGGAGGAATGGGCTAAAATTCCTCCAAGCCGGTGTGCAGGACTGATCAACAGTTACCGGAAACGTTTAGTTGCAGTTATTGCTGCACAAGGGGGTCACACCAGATACTGAAAGCAAAGGTTCACATACTTTTGCCACTCACAGATATGTAATATTGGATTATTTTCTTCAATAAATAAATGACCAAGTATAATGTTTTTGTCTAATTTGTTTAACTGGGTTCTCTTTATCTACTTTTAGGACTTGTGTGAAAATCTGACATGGGCGTCACCACCATTGAATGTGGCGGGCACGTGTCCCCTTCACATTTCATAATTCTTCGTTTGGACCCCCCACATTTAACAAAATATTAGTTCACCCAACGCCGTTTCTATTGCTTCGTGAAAGAATCCATTCCACTTGATTGATAAGAGAATACACAGACCACTGAAAATCCACTCTGGGTTTTCCGGGCGTTCCCTACAACAGCTCACCGCACGTGAGTGAAGTGAATCTCAGTGCGAGCAGAGACATTTTGGTGCAGCTGCTCAAAAGTGGAGGAGGTGACGTCAGCCCCATTGCCACCTCACAATGTCTAGCTTTTACTAAAACCTTATTCTTTTGTTATATGCCCTCAAAATTAACCCAAGGTCATGTTAATGTTCAACTAAACAGTGAAATAAGCTTAGCCTAATGGGGTATTCTTGGTTGATGATGAATTGTTTGCAGTATTTGCTCCTCCCCAGACACAATGGACATAAGGACATTCTTTACAAAGAAGCAGAAAGTCAGTCAAACTTTCCCCACAGGACAGGGTTTTTTTGTCCCAGTGGAAACGTTAGTGCAGTTAGCTGGCTAGTCAATGTTAGATGTATCAGCTAGCTTAACGTTAGCTATCATTTAATTCAAACCCAGTAAGCCTGCCTTATTGTAATGCCAAGAATGAGGTCAAGTCTGCTCTGATGATATTTATTGATTCCCTCTTGTGATTTGAAGAACTTGTTTTGTCTGGTCTTTGCCAGTTTTCTGGAAAGTAACATGGGAAATCAGTGTATGGGGAAGGAATAGTAGAAAGGAAAGCAATGGAGAGAGATGGATGTTATTCCAGGTGGATTGTGAAGGAAAGGGGGATAAGAGTTATGAAGTGGTAGAAATTACACACAGTGTAACTTTGTGTTATGAAGACTGCATGATGCCTTGTCATTTTTGTTATGAGTATCACTAAATCAGAAAAAAGTAAAATGCACCCACTAAAGTCACTGTTGGTGGTTAACAAAATTGCACCTGTTCATTGTGTGAAGTTATTTTTTATGTGTCACCGTTGCTTGACAGTGTGATTTTGTGTTAAAGTTTGCATGATGCCATGTCATGCCTGTTCATTGTGTGAAATTATGAATATTCTTATTTTTAAACATACAGTTGAGTGTCACTATTGCTTGGCACAGTGGCATGTTGTGTTACATCTAAAACTAAATAAAAAAGGAAACACAAAATAAAAAGTAAAATGCGCCCATAAAGTCATTGTTGGTGATAAATTGTGTCACATTCATCTCATTATCTTAGGCATAGCAGTGGGTTTAAAAACAGGCTGATGAATATATGGACTAGTTGAATGAGGACGTATTGTTCAGTCTCTAAAATAGTCATTGAATTAAGTGACTTTTGTAGGTAAAATTAGGTGTTTAACAACCTGTTAAAAATACACCAGAATGTAGGAAATGGCATCTAATTAATTACAAATTTTATGGGGGAGGACCCCCAGACCCCCCGCCAGTGTGTCCCCCCCCACATTGAAAATGCTTCTGACGCCCCTGAAATCTGATGATGTTTTAGGTCATATTTATGCAGAAATATAGAAAATTCTAAAGGGTTCACTAACTTTCAAGCACCACTGTATGTATGTATAGGCTCAAGAAGCAAAAGCAAGGAGATAGAAGCATAGGCTAAACATTTTAATGCAGATTCTGTCAAACTTGGGAAAGAAACATACCAAACTTAAATAATTCCTTGTTTATGTATTTGTCCAAGCGTCTTCAACTTCTTAACTCCCCTGATCATTCCAGATATTGGATGGTATTTGTTGGCTGTTTGTTTACACTAGTACTTCAGCGCTGGTCGCTCTTGGATTCCCTCGGCTACATGCACTTATTGCTCGTCACTTTGAATAAAAACGTCAGCTAAATAACTGCAATGTAGTGTAACGTTTGAATAAATGTACCATATCTAAACAACAGTTACACAGAATTAATGTTGTTGATTCAGGTCCAAAATGCAGTGGTTAGTGGAAAGACAGGAATCGCATATACGCATGAGCAGCGTATGGTCTTGTGTCTTGCAAGTCCATTTGTGCTCAAAACAGATTCCATGCATAAAATCTTTAAGCTTTTGCGAGTTGTTTTTGCACCTGATGAACCAGAAAAAGACATAATTTAAAAAGACGTTATCCTTTGACTAAAACATGGTTGTCATAGCTAGCTCCGCTCGGCTACGTTCGGCTCCCTCAGCCTCAGCTGCTTGGATAAACCGGAAATCAAAGACCGGCATCCGGGAGAGACAAGTGTCAAGGCGACCCCCATTGTCTCTCGCAGGAAAGTCGTGGATACTACTTATCCATCAGGGTCTTGGGGAAAGCTGAAGCCAATCCCAGCTGACCTGAGCTGAGAGGTGGAGTACACCCTGGGTGGGTCACCAATCCATCGCAGGGCTCACATAGAGACAAACACACTAACATTCACACCTATAGGTCATTTTGAGAGTACATCTCTGTTCAGTCAACTTATTTTAAAAGAAAAACTCTGAAAACTTACCTTTCTGACCTAAAATTTCTAGCCATGTCACTCTGGTCTGAGGAGATGCCTTCAGCTAAATAACTGATAGAAATGCCTGTCTGGAAATCTTCTACAGAATCTGTAATGGTTCATACTATACAGTGGTGCTTGAAAGTTTGTGAACCCTTTAGAATTTTCTATATTTCTGCATAAATATGACCTAAAACAACATCAGATTTTCACACAAGTCCTAAAAGTAGATAAAGAGAACCCAGTTAAACAAATTAGACAAAAACATTATACTTGGTCATTTATTTATTGAAGAAAATAATCCAATATTACATATCTGTGAGTGGCAAAAGTATGTGAACCTTTGCTTTCAGTATCTGGTGTGACCCCCTTGTGCAGCAATAACTGCAACTAAACGTTTCTGGTAACTGTTGATCAGTCCTGCACACCGGCTTGGAAGAATTTTAGCCCATTCCTCTGTACAGAACAGCTTCAACTCTGGGATGTTGGTGGGTTTCCTCACATGAACTGCTCGCTTCAGGTCCTTCCACAACATTTCCATTGGATTAAGGTCAAGACTTTGACTTGGCCATTCCAAAACATTAACTTTATTCTTCTTTAACCATTCTTTGGTAGAACGACTTGTGTGCTTAGGGTCGTTGTCTTGCTGCATGACCCACCTTCTCTTGAGATTCAGTTCATGGACAGATGTCCTGCCATTTTCCTTTAGAATTCGCTGGTATAATTCAGAATTTATTGTTCCATCAATGATGGCAAGCCGTCCTGGCCCAGATGCAGCAAAACAGGCTCAAACCATGATACTACCACCACCATGTTTCACAGATGGGAGAAGGTTCTTATGCTGGAATGCAGTGTTTTCCTTTCTCCAAACATAACGCTTCTCATTTAAACCAAAAAGTTCTATTTTGGTCTCATCTGTCCACAAAACATTTTTCCAATAGCCTTCTGGATTGTCCACGTGATCTTTAGCAAACTGCAGATGAGCAGCAATATTCTTTTTGGAGAGCAGTGGCTTTCTCCTTGCAACCCTGCCATGCACACCATTGTTGTTCAGTGTTCTCCTGATGGTGGACTCATGAACATTAACATTAGTCAATGTGAGAGAGGCCATCAGTTGCTTAGAAGTTACTCTGGGGTCCTTTGTGACCTTGCCGACTATTACATGTCTTGCTCTTGGAGTGATCTTTGTTGGTCAACCACTCCTGGGGAGGGTAACAATGGTCTTGAACTTCCTCCATTTGTACACAATCTGTCTGACTGTGGATTGGTGGAGTCCAAAGTCTTTAGAGATGGTTTTGTAACCTTTTCCAGCCTGATGAGCATCAACAACACTTTTTCTGAGGTCCTCAGAAATCTCCATTGTTCATGCCATGATACACTTCCACAA
This sequence comes from Neoarius graeffei, assembly GCF_027579695.1. Taxonomy (NCBI): domain Eukaryota; kingdom Metazoa; phylum Chordata; class Actinopteri; order Siluriformes; family Ariidae; genus Neoarius; species Neoarius graeffei. The sequence continues at coordinate 75,362,109 of NC_083570.1, forward strand.
ACATGTGTTGTGAAGATCAGGCCTTGATAGATCCCTGTTCTTTAAATAAAACAGGGTGCCCACTCACACCTGACTGTCATCCCATTGATTGAAAACACTTGACTCTAATTTCACCTTCAAAGTAACTGCTAATCCTAGAGGTTCACATATTTTTGCCACTCACAGATATGTAATATTGGATCATTTTCCTCAATAAATAAATGACCAAGTATAATATTTTTGTCTCATTTGTTTAACTGGGTTCTCTTTATCTACTTTGAGGACTTGTGTGAAAATCTGATGTTGTTTTAGATCATATTTATGCAGAAATATAGAAAATTCTAAAGGGTTCACAAACTTTCAAGCACCACTGTATTTTCAAAACTAAAGTTATGGAATTTTTTTTTATGTTTTTTTTTTTTTTCCAATCAGAACTGCTACAGTGGCTTTTCCAAGTAGTCGGTTCAGGTGACTGAAATATTTTGCTTGGTCCACATCTGGAACAAAGTCTGCTAGTTGATGATCCTTGATCTAGAGAGACTTGTAAAAGATTTATATAGAGATTAAAGTAGAATTATGCATCTCCCTGAAGTGTCTCGTTCATGCTCGGGTGCAGTTTCTAACGTTACCGTGAAGTGTTATATCACCTGGTTATAATTAAATAATTTCAAAAGATAAATTAAAAAACTGTCACTTACTATCTTCTCATACAATAGATCTGGCTTGTTTCTTCACTCCAAGCTTCCGTTTATATTTTTCCACTCCAAATATATTTATATTAGCCCTGCCCCAGATGGAACAGAGCTGTTCTGGTCCAGATTATTTCCCTAAACCTAAATTCACACAGCATACACAGTTTTAACAGGGATGAGGTCTGTTTATGTTTTCATTGCAGTTGTATTTCACCTCATGTGCAGCTGAGGGATCTGAAAATGACAAACTGCTCCTTTAAAGCTGATGGGCAAGTCTTTCCTGCTTTTTGTCTTTTATGTCATTGCTCTTTTATCTCGATTATCTCGGTTGTTCTAATTTTTTTTTATTCTATCCACGTTCACTGGATATGAGTGATCGCGCACTCCGATTGGCCACTCTACTACTAGGCTATCAGCTCTTATACCATGAGTAGAGAAAAACAAAATGCCGGCGCGTGTTGCTGAACCAACCGAAGGCGAAATAAAAATTCTCCTCAAAAACAAAACCCCAAAATATACAAAAAAAGCAACAAAATATGGAATAAAAGTATTTGATGGCAAGAACTTATCTTTATTTTTCAAGAATTATTATTTTTAGTATTTTTCATAAATTGCTCCTGTCATTTCGCCGGTTTGCTTACATTCTAAGCGGAAATGATTTTGTCGGATGTTTTGTATAACATTTTTATTTCTCGAATTTGCAAAAAAATGCTTCGTTTTCAAAAATTCAGCGAATGTGGATAGAATAAAACAATTATTCAACTCAATCTCGTCGTACATGGCTTATAGCCGACTCGGTGCTACACATCTCATCGGCTATCAGCTCATGTACGACTTGATTTTGTGGAATAACTGTTAAATATCCCTTTATTTCTTGTCCTGTCTTTCATTCCTGTAGCCTGTAAAGGGGGGGGAGAGAGAAAAGGAAGAAGGAAAAAAGGGGACTAAACGTTGGCTACTTTGAAGAATCTAAAATATGAAACTTTTTGAAAAACACTTTATCATCACATGATTCCATATGTTGTTTCATAGTTTTCATGTCTTCAGTATAGAAAATGGTCAAAATACAGAAAAACCGATGAATGAGTAGGGGTGTACACATTTTTGATTGGTACATATACTACAAAAATCACCGATACTGTATAAATCACTTAAGGTTTTATTTCGCACTTAAAGGAATACGCCACCCCCAAGTGAAATTGAGTCAGTCCCTGCAGTCCCTAGAGTTGGATGAGTGAGCCAAAGCGTTTTGTAGCCGACCCAGCCATTGTCCTGATCTGGAAACGTCCCGGTTAGCTTTAGCTTAGCGTAGTCGCTGTAATCCGGCATGTCCAGCTAGCATTGTCGTTGCAAAAGTGAATCAAATAACTCAAGATTTTTTCTAATTATTTCTCATGACCTGTACATTCACATCGAGTACACATCAATGCAAATTAACACGAAGGGATCTACTAGACCAATTTATATCTGGAACTATTTTCGGCCACAGCACAGGCAAAGCACCGCTGCAGGCGCAAAGACACCACGCAGCACCACAACTTCCGTCAATACACCAGTGTTACCAGGGAAACCAGGGTTTTCAGGTGCTGCGTGGTGTCTTTGCGCCTGCAGCGGTGCTTTGCCCGAAAATAGTTCCAGATATAAATTGGTCTAGTAAATCCCTTCGTGTTAATTTGCATTGATATGTGTACTCGATGTGAATGTACAGGTCATGAGAAATAATTATAAAAAATCTTGAGTTATTTGATTCACTTTTGCAACGACAATGCTAGCTGGACACGCCGGATTACAGCGACTACGCTAAGCTAACTGGGACGTTTCCAGATCAGGACAATGGCTGGGTCGGCTACAAAACGCTTTGGCTCACTCATCCAACTCTAGGGACTGCAGGGACTGACTCAATTTCACTTGGGGGTGGCGTATTCCTTTAAAAAAAAATCTACCTCTTCCCTTTGTTCATTACATATATCTTGTATTCAGTGTCTATACACTATTGTCTTGCTATATTCTACAGCCTTTGTGTTGGTATAATAAAAAAAAAAAAAAATTAAGACACCAAGCAAAAAAAAAAAAGAAATTAAAAAAATAACGCTCATGAGTGACACTACAGTCATCTTTGTCATTGCTTAAAAAAAAAGAAGAGAAGAAGAAGAAACCTTTATTTGTCACATGCACACTTCAAGCACAGTGAAATTCATCCTCTGCATTTAACCCATCTGAAGCAGTGAACACATGCGCACACACTCAGAGCAGTGGGCAGCCATGCTAACAGCGCCCGGGGAGCAGTTAAGAGTTAGGTACCTTGCTCAAGGGCACCTCAGCCCAAGGCCACCCCACGTCAACCTAACCTACATGTCTCTGGACTGTGGGGGAAACCGGAGCACCTGGAGGAAACCCACGCAGACACGGCGAGAACATGCAAACTCCACACAGAAAGGCCCTCGCCGGCCACTGGGCTCGAACCCGGACCTTCTTGCTGTGAGACGACTGTTTTGTAAACTCCTGAAAATGTTCAGTATGGCAAACATAATGCTAAATATTGCTGTGCCAACAGGACAGAACAAACCGAGTGGAAATATATTGAGAAAATGTTTTCTTTCTCTGTGTAGTCTACAGTGAACTACACAGAGATCAAACCTTCCTGCTCCCACAGTTCAACTCCACCACACACACACACACACACACACACACACACACACACACACACATGCGGGCACACACACTCTCTCAGAGCAGAGCTGCCTGTGAGGATATGATGTACATAACGGCTGCCTTACAGCTGCGTGTAGAAAGGGACGAGGTAGAAAAACTCATCACATTGTATGTACACGATGAGTCATCAGCTTTTCGGGCAGGTAATTGCAAGTAATTATTCTGTTCGTGCGTGCGAGCGTGTAAATGTGTGTGTGCCTGGATCTTGGGGTGGGTGTAATTTATTTGCTGAGGAGACATCTGGATGCTATGCAGCTGAACAGGGACTTTGCATTCACACCACAAGCAGGGTGTGTTCTCAAGAGAGTCAAAGAAACAGACAAAGTTATAAATCACTGTAGTTGCCTTACCTTGGTCTGGCTTCAGGGTCCATCTGAAAATTAAGGAAATAAAGAAAGGATATGAGACTGAATAGAGCAGGAGCAATAAAGCAGGTGTGCCTTTATGCAACATCTCCATCATTACAACGGCTATAAATCACGGCGCTATTATCACGAGATAAGAGGATGATTTAAACAAGCCGTCTTGGTCTCTGCACAAAAGCACACTTACTTCTCGACTAACCATGGATGGATATGCTATTTTCATCTTGGCTCATTAGCCTGGGGCTACAACTGTGGCCTTTCTCTCGGATTAAACACGCTGCATTTTAAAACCCGACACAAACACTGCTAACTTGCCCAAGACCAGACGAGAATCAAAGTCATCTGAAGTCAATCGAGTGGATGTTATTTTGGTTTTATTGCCACAATTCTCCATCTGTGTACGTGTACATGTGTGTGTGTCAAGTCAAGTGACTGTGAGAAACTGAGAGGAGGAGAAAAAGAGAAGCATCAGAGATGGACAGAGAGAAAGAAAAAGAGAAAGGAAAAGATAAACAAAGGGAAAGAGAAACTTCGTCAACTTTAATTAGGAGACGGGACAGTGTAATGAAAAGCAGATAAGAGCACAGCATCTGTCCACGAATTTAGAGCCTGTGCTTCAGCTCAGCTGGCCATTTTCATTAAAGCTGAATGAAAGAACTCTCTGGGCTCAGGGAAAAAAAAAGACTATATCATTTGAAACAGGATAATTGGAAAGAGTGTGTAAAAGAAATAAAGAGTGAGGAGACGGAAGCTTTGAGAAGGGAATGTCGAGAGAGGCTCTGCCACATTGAGAGTGAGACATTGAGACAGAGCATCTCATTAGCTGCTGGGCTCGGCTTCCCACCTAGTACTACTCTAAAGCACTTTGAACTTCGACCTCATCACTGACCTGAGGAAAAGTGGAGTCATCTAATAACTGCCTAATGATATGCTAGAGACAGTACACACTTGAAAACTTTCAAATTAAGGGAGCCCTGACATGCCGAGCCAATATTAAAGCATCTGATGGCTGTGCTCCTTTGTCTCATCGTTGTATCAAATGTTCTGAAAAAAGATCTGAAGATCTGATTGAACCAGTTGTCAGTCATCATGCATCGTGCCTGCAAGAAAGGAAATAACTCACCACACCAGGAGGTGGCAGCAGTGTGTGTGTGTGTGTGTGTGTGTGTGTGTGTGTGTGTGTGTGTGTGTGTGATTCCACGCTTATGGGTACTGAAATGGGGACATGAACTTATTCACCTAAAACCATTTCTTTTTTTACCATCAGGTCACAAAACATGTAATCTTTAATGAATGATATGTTAAAAGATAACTTTAATTTTCTGAGATGTAATAAAAACATATTTATATGCCAAAGTCAAGCCTATGAGTTCCAAAATGATGTCTGTTACATTACTTCTGTTACGATTGTCCATCTCGCGTCTGTTACAAATTAATTACAATCTAGCTATATACCATGTTAATCTTATTGAAAGAATGTGTATGTTTATTCTACTACACATGTTTATTAATTATATTTGCTAAAACATCACCTTCCTATGTTTCAAAAAGTAATTCTACATTGTTAAAATTGAGAATATATATGTCCACAACACTTCTGTTACGTTCTGACTTTGGCATATAAATATGTTTTTATTACATCTCAGAAAATTAAAGTTATCTTTTAACATATCATTCATTAAAGATTACATGTTTTGTGACCTGATGGTAAAAAAAGAAATGGTTTTAGGTGAATTTTTAAAAATAAGTTCATGTCCCCATTTCAGTACCCATAAGCGTGGAATCACTCATATATATATATATATATATATATATATATATATATACACACACATACACACACACACTCTGAATATTATGGTAATTACTGCAGTGCCATTCATATGTATTTGCCCCCCTTGAACTTTTCCAATAATTTTAGTATTATGACCTGAACCTGAAATTGACTTAATTGTGATTTTTACATCATGAACCTACACATAATAGTCTTTAGTAAAAATACACAGGTGATTATAGAAAATCACACACTGATTGGTCAAGAGATTCGGACGATTTCTCGATAATCACCTCGAGCGACTCGGCTAAATGGCGGCCAATCGCTTTGTCACAGTAAGTGAGGAAGAAATGCAAATTATGAAAGAAAATGCTGTTCGTAAAAGCACTAAAGATGCTACAAAGTTTGGTCTAAAACTATTCAAAGGTAAGGTGGAATTGTGATTTATTTTATGCATTTCAAAACAAAAGTATTTTATGTGAGTCGCGTAGGTAAGTGACACAAATCTGCGCCATGCCGTTATTACATCATATTTTGAAGATTGAAATAAATTATTTTTAAATACATTTTTTTTAAAAAAATAATCACCTGGGTATTTATACTAAAACAGTTATCTGAGACGAAGTCGAGGTTATTATTCACCGATATTCACTTCAACTTTGGTGAATAACTTAAATAGTATTGAAGTTGCGGGGGGGGGGGGGGGGATCAATATACGTATTTGGTGCAAGTCTTAACAAATGAAAAACACAAAAGTTAAGAAAAGTAAAGATGGGTATTTACCCCCTTTGTTGTGAAACTCCTAAATTAGTTGTGGTGCAACCAGTTCCCATCAAATGTCACATAATTACAATAAACGCGCCACATGATCTCAATATAAATACGCCTGTTCCTGGAAGACCTCTGCCTTTATTCGAGAATGTGTGGAAGAAGGTTCTCTGGTCTGAGCAAATGAAAATTGAACAATTTGGCCATGGCAAAAAGCACTGTTTGGCGTAAGCGCAACACTTCTCATCACTCTGCGTGTACCATCACCATGGTGGAGATGGTAGCATGTTTTCATCAGCAAGACTGGGAAACTGGTCAGGGCTGGAGCCGGATACAGGACAATCTTTGAGTAAACCCAGTTCCAGTCTGTCAGACACTTAAAACTGGGGCAGAGTTTCAAGTTCCAACAGGACAAAGACCCGAAAACAGACTACACTGGGGTAGTTCAGCATCAAGAACCAATGGTTACTGGTGTTCACCAATGGATTCAATCCAATCTAGGAGCTTGAGCAAGTTTGTCAAGATGAGTGTTCACAAATATCAGGATCCAGATGTTCAAAGCTGATAGAAATGTATCCCTGAAGACTTGCAGCTGTAATTGCAAACACGGGAGGTTCTACCAAGCATTGACCCGGGGGTGAATACTTACGCAAGCAACAAATGTCTGCTTTTTTTGTTTATTGAACCTGTGTGTTGCAACAGAAATATTTTACAGCTTCAAAGGTCAGACATGGTGTGCAAATCAAATAGCAAAAGTCTTAAATAAGCCCACTTCAGTTTCAGGTTGTAACATTTCAATATGTGGAAAACTGGAAAGGGGTGAATACTTATGCAAGGCACTGTATGTCCCAATTTATATACTATTTTAACATCCTGGGGTGGCACGGTGGTGTAGTGGTTAGAGCTGTCGCCTCAAAGCAAGAAGGTCCGGGTTCGAGCCTCGTGGCCGGCGAGGGCCTTTCTGTGTGGAGTTTGCATGTTCTCCCCGCGTCCGCGTGGGTTTCCTCCGGGTGCTCCGGTTTCCCCCACAGTCCAAAGACATGCAGGTTAGGTTAACTGGTGACTCTAAATTGAGCGTAGGTGTGAATGTGAGTGTGAATGGTTGTCTGTGTCTATGTGTCAGCCCTGTGATGACCTGGCGACTTGTCCAGGGTGTAACCCGCCTTTCGCCCGTAGTCAGCTGGGATGGGCTCCAGCTTGCCTGCGACCCTGTAGAACAGGATAAAGCGGCTACAGATAATGAGATGAGATATTAACATACTATTTAAGGCTACTGCATACAGTAATCTGACAAACCAGCCTAGATCCCACTTTACTGACCTTACGTGCTCTGCTTGGACTTGAAATGCTCTACTCACCATTTACAGCATGCGAGATGTTATCGAGAAATCTTGAATAGATGAGGGAAAAAAACCCTCTGTGTCCTCTGGAGAGTGTTTGCTTGCGTTGCACAAACTCATTCCTCCTCTACTGCACTGATTCTTTGAAAAGGCAATCAAAAGTCTTTCTCCCACTGGCCACACTGATTCAACATAATCAATCACCAAGCTTGGAGCACACGATACAAAACCTAGAGTGGACGGCTGATTGCGTTGCTGTGTCAGGACGCGAGGACGGAAGAACGAATGTGTCTGAGAATGTGGGAAAGGCAGGATCTGTGTTAAGGGAATGAGAGAGGAAAGACCCGGCATTAACATCGGTCTGAGATGATCAAATCGCGTAAACCACTTGATCAGGGATACAGACTGTACTGGAATCCCATCTGAGGTCTGAATACTGATTTGGCTGAGTTTCTTATAATGTGTGCAGAACTCCACTCGGAATACGGCCCTGAAACCGGCAACGCGTCCTGACACATTTTTCACCAACCACGCTTACTTACAAAATAATGACCCAAAAATAAAATCATGCAAGTAAGTATTTGGAAAGTATTCAATGTATAAAATGTATACAGTGGGTTACTTATTAATCAGAATTTGAATTACCTTTGAGTGCAATATAATATTAAAGAGTGTATAATTTTATACTAAGACGGATAGAAGGAACATTGGCAAATGTTACTGTGTCACTTTCTTATTTAAAGAAAATCCTAAGGACACCATCATCCTTTTCTCATAAAATCTTTTTTTTTTTACATTGAGGGGCCATCTAGTCAACATTATTCATGAAATTATGTGATGATGTCAACCAAGACAGGACACAAGGTACGGTGAGATATATATATATATATATATTTTTTTTTAGGCAGCACGGTGGTGTAGTGGTTAGCGCTGTCGCCACACAGCAAGAAGGACCCGAGTTCGAACCCAGCAGCCAGCGAGGGCCTTTCTGTGCGGAGTTTGCATGTTCTCCCCGTGTCCGCGTGGGTTTCCCCCGGGTGCTCCGGTTTCCCCCACAGTCCAAAGACATGCAGGTTAGGTTAACTGGTGACTCTAAATTGACCGTAGGTGTGAATGTGAGTGTGAATGGTTGTCTGTGTCTATGTGTCAGCCCTGTGATGACCTGGCGACTTGTCCAGGGTGTACCCCGCCTTTCGCCCGTAGTCAGCTGGGATAGGCTCCAGCTTGCCTGCGACCCTGTAGAACAGGATAAAGCGGCTAGAGATAATGAGATGAGACGAGGTGTCTGGAAAAATCCCAAGGGAGTCTGGAGCCAGATTCGTGACGTCACCTGCGGAAGCGCCAGCAGGCTGCGAGAGCTTTGCACGGTTTCAGTGCACAGCCTGTGTAGACCAAGTTTAACAGCTAGCGATTTTACATTGAAATATGGAATTGTCACTTGAGCGCAATGTTACTTCGCCTTTGGATAAAGAATGTAATGTTGCTACACCCTCCTACGATACATCTGTTAACCACATGGTTTTCCCCAAAGTGTTTTAGCTTATCGGGCCCGATACGCTTGCTCTGCCTGCCGATACGCTTAGTCGCTTTAGTTAAAATCCGATATGTTTAGATTTACACTGATAAGTTAAATTTCCTACCCACAAGTAACTAGATACATAGGAGAGCAAATAACAGATCCATTTACATATTGATTGATATTGGTGTTAAACAAGCGCTCTTTTTTTCTAATGTTTGTGTTGATTCTGTCAAAGTAATATGTCCGCGTGGTATGATGTAAACAAACTAATCTGTTGGCTACGTCAAGATCACGTGCTCAAACCGTTCAATAAAAATATCGAAAGAAAACGTCAGACATCCCGGAAGTTTCTGATTCATTATAAGCGATCTCATTGGCTGCTGATGTTGTCCCCCACCAGACGGAGAAAGCCGACTGATTTTAATAAGCTAGGAGAAGACTCGCTGGACAATTTGATCCACATCAGCATGGATGACAGCGAGATGGACTATGAGAGGGTTGGCCAACATTGGGCCGAGCAAAAGCCAAGGAGAATTAATCTGCTTTAAAGGAGCAGAAAACTTAATTCATTAGTTTGGGTTTGCAGAAAGATTATGTACTTATAAACACTCTCACAAAGTGAAGTTGTCCAAATGTGTCAAATACAGCATAATTTCAAATAATAATTCATAAGCATTTTTGGTAGTGTGATGCCCCTGGGATCCATTTAACAAAAGGCGGCTCTGGATTATTCTTTTATTAAAGGGTCACAGTGACATCACACTGCCAAATACGCTTATCATTATTATTCGAAATGATGCTCCATTTGACACTTATTAACACAATCTCTTCATGAATGTGTTTATAAATACATAATCTTTCTGCAAACTTAAATGTATGAATTAAGTTTTCTTTTCCTTTAAATATGTTTTAATCTTAATCTAGTCCATTTAATAAAGTGCCAAAATTTAAACTTTATAATATGCAGTTGCCTTACTTTTCTTTTCAGTGCATCTTAGTTATACATATATTACGGTAATTGCATCAGAAACATTCTAAATCATTACAGTTATAGTAATACAGCGATTTATTTTAAGGTGGCAGGTCTTAGGTTCAGATCCCTTTGTGATCAACAGGAGGTCATGATGATCGATTCTCTTCGTTGGATTGCATAAGATGGAGCAAACCGCTGGTCATATTTTCATGCACATTTTTGTTCCAACACTACTTGATCAGAGATAATTAAGTGCAAGGGATCCCCGTAGATTTTCAAATCTATCGTATACCTCAGGAATCTATAACAAAAAAGAGTTTAACTTGCATGTTGAACTTTAAGGTGAAATTTCAAATGTGTATACATTAATACTATTTAGGTCAGAAATCATTGAAACACTGTTAAAATCTATCCTATAATCATGGATCTAAAACCTCTCAGAGACCCTGAAAATGCACCTGAGAGCATCTATTTTCAAAAAATTTTCCGAGGGGGACATGCCCCCCCCAGGACACCCCTAGTTTCGCTTCACGCCGCTGCCGCTCAATTGTCTGTGTTTTATCATGCCAGAATTTAGGGCTTTAATTTTTTTCTGGGGAAAACACTGAATCGTTTTAATAATTACGTGATAACGTTGAAGAAATTTGCAGGAAACCACCAGGTCGTTTTCTCATAAACAAACCAGCGCTGATGTAGGATTCAGAGGGAGGCGTCCCGCACGTGACATCATGAAAATCGATGTTTGCCGGGAAATCCAAACGCCAAGTTTTTTCAGAGGCGGACCAATTCGCCTCAAATGGCTTGGTTTCAACTGAATTTTTCTGGTATTGCACAAGGTAAAAAAATTGCACAAAAAGCAAAATGTGGCAGATATTTGACCAAAGTTTAATATAAAATAGGAGAATTACATTGATCTTGCTCCTGAATTTACCCGTGATATGCACTTTAACATGGGGCAGCCATGAGCGAGGCACCTAAACCCCAACTGCTCCCCGGATACTGTAGCATAGCTGCCCGCTGCTCTGGGTATGTGTGTGTGCTCATTGCTCACTTGTGTGTGTTCACTGCTTCAGATGGGTTAAATGCAGAGGAGGAATTTCACTGTGTGCTTGAGTGTAAAGGCTTCTTGTCTTGGCGAGATGGTTTCACTGTTTATACATGTAAATAATCTGAAACAATTAACAGTTACTCCACGAAATCGAGTCATTCATGAGCTGATAGCTATAAGCCATGTACGACAAGATTGAGTGGAAAAATTTTGATTCTATCCACATTCACTGGATTTTGAGAAACAGAGCATTTTTTTATTTTTTGCAAATCTGATAAATAAAAACTTTCTACAAAATGTCCGACAGAATCTCATCTCATCTCATTATCTCTAGCCGCTTTATCCTGTCCTACAGGGTCGCAGGCAAGCTGGAGCCTATCCCAGCTGACTACAGGCGAAAGGCGGGGTACACCCTGGACAAGTCGCCAGGTCATCACAGGGCTGACACATAGACACAGACAACCATTCACACTCACATTCACACCTACGGTCAATTTAGAGTCACCAGTTAACCTAACCTGCATGTCTTTGGACTGTGGGGGAAACCGGAGCACCCGGAGGAAACCCACGCGGACACGGGGAGAACATGCAAACTCCGCACAGAAAGGCCCTCGCCGCCCACGGGGCTCAAACCCGGACCTTCTTGCTGTGAGGCAACAGCGCTAACCACTATACCACCGTGCCGCCCGTCCGACAGAATCATTTCCACTTAGTATGTAAACAAACCAGTGAAATGACAGGAACAATTTGTGATTTTTTTTTAATAATAATAATAATAATAATAATAATTCTTGAAAAGAAAAAAAAAGACACGCTCTTACCATCAAATACTTTTATTCCATATTTTGTTGCTTTTTTTGTATGTTTTGGGGTTTTGTTTTCGAGTAGTTTTATTTCATCCTCGGTTAGTTCAGCAACACACTCCACCATTTTGTTTTTCTCTACTCACGGTATATGAACTGATATCCTAGTAGGAGAGTAGCCAATCAGAGCAAGCGATTGCTCATATCCAGTGAATGTGGACAGAATAATTGTTCATATTCACTTTGTTCTGAGTTTGTGTGTAATCAGTGAAGAAGTAAAGATTAGCCCTGGCACTGATTTTAAAGCAAACACTTCCGTAGAAATTAGCTCTGCTTCCCTACTGCGGTGCTGTTGACTTACTTATAGATTTGTAGATTACACTTCAAACTAAAGACCGATGAAGTGTGTGTGCGCGCGCGTGTGTGTGGCTGACTCTGCATAGTCACAATGATTCTTGGCTTTCTATACATTCATCATGGGAAAGAATGCACTAATTGTGACATCACATTTTTCAAATTTCCTATTTGTAACAAATAGGAACTCTGTGAAACAATTCTTCAGCTGTAATTCAATGCATTTTAGGCAAAATGTCAACTGGATTACATGAAACCATTGAAGCGTATTAAGAGTCGTGCAGGCTCGGATATGTGGCTTTTGCATCATTTATGGCAAGAGGAAAAACTTGTTATATTTTTTGAGTGCTTAAACAACAATTTTTAATGATCATTTTTAAAGAGGGGCGGCACGGTGGTGTAGTGGTTAGCGCTGTCGCCTCACAGCAAGAAGGTCTGGGTTCGAGCCCCGTGGCCGGCGAGGGCCTTTCTGTGTGGAGTTTGCATGTTCTCCCCGTGTCCGCGTGGGTTTCCTCCAGGTGCTCCGGTTTCCCCCACAGTCCAAAGACATGCAGGTTAGGTTAACTGGTGACTCTAAATTGACCGTAGGTGTGAATGTGAGTGTGAATGGTTGTCTGTGTCTATGTGTCAGCCCTGTGATGACCTGGCGACTTGTCCAGGGTGTACCCCGCCTTTCGCCCGTAGTCAGCTGGGATAGGCTCCAGCTTGCCTGCGACCCTGTAGAACAGGATAAAGCAGCTAGAGATAATGAGATGAGATTTTAAATTTGGTGCAGCCAATCCAGAGAAATTAGTGAAAATGTTGAAAAACTTTTCATCTTAACAGAAAATTAAGTTTGGTGAAAATCAGCTGGAAACTTTGTGATGTGTGAAGTGATATTAATGCATAGCACACATGTACTTGGCCTACAAAGTCATATTTATAGGTTGTTTTTCAGTATAAATGTTTTGGTGAAGGATGTATTCTCGATTAAGGAATGTATATACAGTGGTGCTTGAAAGTTTGTGAACCCTTTAAAATTTTCTATATTTCTGCATAAATATGACCTAAAACATCATCAGATTTTCACACAAGTCCTAAAAGTAGATAAAGAGAACCCAGTTAAACAAATGAGACAAAAATATTATACTTGGTTATTTATTTATTGAGGAAAATAATCCAATATTACATATCTGTGAGTGGCAAAAGTATGTGAACCTTTGCTTTCAGTATCTGGTGTGACCCCCCGTGCAGCAATAACTGCAACTAAACGTTTCTGGTAACTGTTGATCAGTCCTGCACACCGGCTTGGAGGAATTTTAGCCCATTCCTCCGTACAGAACAGCTTCAACTCTGGGATGTTGGTGGGTTTCCTCACATGAACTGCTCGCTTCAGGTCCTTCCACAACATTTCGATTGGATTAAGGTCAGGACTTTGACTTGGCCATTCCAAAACATTAACTTTATTCTTCTTTAATCATTCTTTGGTAGAACGACTTGTGTGCTTAGGGTTGTTGTCTTGCTGCATGACCCACCTTCTCTTGAGATTCAGTTCATGGACAGATGTCCTGACATTTTCCTTTAGAATTCGCTGGTATAATTCAGAATTCATTGTTCCATCAATGATGGCAAGCCATCCTGGCCCAGATGCAGCAAAACAGGCCCAAACCATGATACTACCACCACCATGTTTCACAGATGGGATAAGGTTCTTATGCTGGAATGCAGTGTTTTCCTTTCTCCAAACATAACGCTTCTAATTTAAACTGAAAATTCTATTTTGGTCTCATCCGTCCACAAAACATTTGTCCAATAGCCTTCTGGCTTGTCCACGTGATCTTTAGCAAACTGCAGACGAGCAGCAATGTTCTTTTTGGAGAGCAGTGGCTTTCTCCTTGCAACCCTGCCATGCACACCATTGTTGTTCAGTGTCCTCCTGATGGTGGACTCATGAACATTAACATTAGCCAATGTGAGAGAGGCCTTCAGTTGCTTAGAAGTTACCCTGGGGTCCTTTGTGACCTCGCCGACTATTACACACCTTGCTCTTTGAGTGATCTTTGTTGGTCGACCACTCCTGGGGAGGGTAACAATGGTCTTGAATTTCCTCCATTTGTACACAATCTGTCTGACTGTGGATTGGTGGAGTCCAAACTCTTTAGAGATGGTTTTGTAACCTCTTCCAGCCTGATGAGCATCAACAACGCTTTTTCTGAGGTCCTCAGAAATCTCCTTTGTTTGTGCCATGATACACTTCCACAAACGTGTTGTGAAGATCAGACTTTGATAGATCCGTTCTTTAAATAAAACAGGGTGCCCACTCACACCTGATTGTCATTCCATTGATTGAAAACAGCGGACTCTAATTTTTCACCTTCAAATTAACTGCTAATCCTAGAGGTTCACATACCGGTACTTTTGCCACTCACAGATCTGTAATATTGGATTATTTTCCTCAATAAATAAATGACAGAGTATAATATTTTTGTCTCATTTGTTTAATTGGCTTCTCTTTATCTACTTTTAGGACTTGTGTGAAAATCTGATCATGTTTTAGGTCATATTTATGCAGAAATATAGAAAATTCTAAAGGGTTCACAAACTTTCAAGCAGCACTGTACACCAAAATGGGAAAAATAATTGGTCATTTTTTTGAAGGACTCATTTTAAATCGCTATATTGCAGAATAAACATTTGTTACACTGGACTCACTTTGTGGTGACATGCCCCAAGTAATGATATAAAACAGTGCTAATTTAACAAAGCCAATGCAGTTAAAACAAAATGCAATGACTGCAAATTAGCCATATCACTGAGTTTAGTTTAAATATTCTCTAAAGAACATTTAGCTCTCTGTATTGCAAAAAGCGTGATTAGGCTTCACGCCCGCAAATGCAAATGCATTTCTCAGCGAGTGTGGTGGTGTAAATACTTCGGTCCTTCTTTGGTCATATTTTTTTTATTTAAACGAGACTCTCGATATTTTAATGAGGCATAATATATTTTTATTTACAGCATGGTATCTAGACTATAAAATATATAAAGCTGAAACTGCAGGAGATTTCTGCGTTCCCACATTTCATACTGGATCCTGGGTTTATTTCTGTCTAAACCAGATGTGTGACAGACTGTATCCTCAAACCCTGCATATTCAGTGAGCTCTAATTCACCAAACGACTTCCCTCACTGATATATACACACTGTATTTAGCGATGCGTGTGTGTCAGTGTGTGACTCAGTCATGTACAGAGAATAACCAGAGAACCAATCGACATTTAATTACAATCACAATGAAAATAGGGAGGGCCATTTCCCAACTTCCACTCATCAGTCAGAGCAGGACACACACACACACACACACACCTAATTTAGCCCTCACTGCTGCGACTGGAAAATTGTTCTCTCACTACGCGGTGACCAATGAGCTGAGGGGACCATTTTAAATTCTGTAAGCAATAAAAGCGTGTGTTTATGTGTGTACACTCACGAAGCAGAGCGACCGCGCTGATGTGTGTCAAGAATACGTTTGTTTCTATGCTAATTTGCGTAAGTGTGTGTATGACCTTGATATGTGCAGTTGTTATAGTTGTAGATTCATGTCAGACTCAGCACTGGCAAACATCCAGAGGAGCAATAACCTGCCTACACCGCTGTCCTTCGTGTATACGTCTATGAGCATGTGTGGTAAATCCTCCTTCCTTCAGAACTGTGTGTGTGTCCTGAATGCTTACACCACTGCCCTTCATAAGCCTGCCTAGATTTGCTGAGACCTTCCTTCCTCCCTCTTTCTTCCCGTGGCCCTGAGAAACCACACAAGCAGTCTTAATAGCCTCATACATCTAAAGACCTTCAAAACACCCCCTCCTTCCAGCCCTCCAACCTCATTTAGGAATTTTAGTGCACACTCAGGAGGACTGGCTCAGAACATTACCAGGGTTCAGAGAAAATATTTTAGAAACATTTTCCATTTTAGGCTCGACGCCTGGGGAGAGATTAGATGTTTAGACTCTCTTTTCAAAGTGACAATATGAGCTTACAATTATTTGTCAGAAACCTTATGTGCCTCCCTAATAAATGCGATGACCTTTGTGGTGAAGACAGAATAATAATTTATCGATTGACTCAGGCTACATTACCGGCTTCTGCCGGTCGTGATGGATATTTTTGTGGTAAATAACAGCTCAGTGAAAAGGAGCCCGATTTCTTAACACTCAGGCCGAGTACTCACATCAATAAAATTGTATAAATCAGGGTTGCTCCAGTTACCGTACCTGTAAATTTGACATTTGAAATGGTACGGTATCATCATTTCACAAATCTTGGAAGCTAATGTGACTGCATTTCTCTGCTTTTTTCACTCTACTTTGAAATACGCCTTTAAGGAGTTTGGTTTTTCGCCCGACCTTTAACCCTATGTTCATACCAAATACGGCAAAAGCGTCAAGGCTCACTGATTCGCATGGGGCACGAAGGCTAGCCCATATTTGTGATATGGTCCGATCCTACAGAAGAGCTACTGTAGCACAAACTGCTGAAAAAAAAGTTCATGCTGACACCTTTCTGTTTTAACCAGCATTAACTTTTTCAGCAGTTTGTGCTACAGTAGCTCTTCTGTGGGGTTGGACCATATGGGCTAGCCTTCATGCTCCATGCAAATCAGTGAGCCTCAGCCGCCCATGACGCCATCACCGGTTCACCGGTTGTCCTTCCTTGGACCACTTTTGGTAGCCAGTGCATACCGGGAACACCCCACAAGATGTGCCATTATGGAGATGCTCAGACCCAGTTATCCAGCCATCACAATCTGGCCCTTGTCAAAGTCACTCAGATCCTTATGCTTGCCCATTTTTCCTGCTTCCAACACATCAACTTCAAGAACTGACTGTTCTCTTGCTGCCTAAAATATCCCACCACTGTAATGAGATAATCAATCAATCAATGTAATTCATTTTATCTGTCAGTGTTTTTAATTTTATGGCTGATCGGTGTGTATATAAGATCTACTTAAATATTATGAGATTAAAGCATGTCTCGTGGTATGTATGCTGGACTTGCTTCTCATCCAACAGGCTTCATCAGTTTAGCCAGGTGTTAAAGCTTATTCACGATCCCACAAATCTAGTTATCTTGACCTATTCATACTACATTTATAAGTTTCCTCAAAGTTTCTTTTCCTGGTTGAAGAATTCTAATGGCCCTTTTCCACTACCCTTTTTCAGCTCACTTCAGCTCACTTCAGCCCGACACGGCTCGCGTTTCGACTACCAAAAACCAGCACGACTCAGCTCGCTTCAGCCCTGCTTAGCCCCTAAAACTCGCACCGTTTTGGAGTGGGGCTGAAGCGAGCCAAACCGTGCCGAGTGAGGTTGGGGGCGTGAGCAGACACTCCCCTGTGCACTGATTGGTGAGGAGGAGTGTCCTCACATGCCCACACACGCCCCGCGAGCGCGCTGGGATCTGTAAACACCGCAAACCCGGAAGAAGAATAATTACGAATTACAAGAATTTCTGAAGCCTTATGCGCCTTGCCTCATCTATACGCTCTTGCCAGTATCTGTTGGCGTTGTCGGTGACAACAAGCCACAGCACCAAGACCAGCAACACTAACGACTCCATGTCCTCCATGTTTATTGTTTACTATTCGGGTCGTGAGACTACCGCTTAAAAGATCACTGAATCAGTGACAATACAGAGCATCGTGGACGAGTTCGCGGAGCGCAAGGCTCGTCGTATGCCCTTCAAATAATGCGCGCAGTAGGCTATTGATGTTTTATTATGAGCCATGTACAGTATGTCACCTAATGTTTTTTGTTTCTGAGTTACATGTTCGTTTGAAGGACTTAATGTACAAAATAACATAGTTGCACCCCGTAGTGTTGAAATTGGTAAACACAGTGCATTCAGTGAGGTTTGCACCGCCCTCCTTTTATTTCTGACTCTTCCTGTCAGCGTTGCAACCTCTGAGCGCTCATTCGTATGCCCTTCAAATAATGTGCGCAGTATAGGCTATTGATGTTTTATTATGAGCCATGTACAGTATCCTAATGTTTTTTGTTTCTGAGTTACATGTTCGTTTGAAGGACTTGATGTACTAAATAACATAGTTGCACCCGGTAGTGTTGAAATTGGTAAACACCGCAGTTGCGGACATTTTGTAGCCTAAAATGATGTTATGATAAGCTTTAATAAAGGGCCCGGTCATTTGCCCTGCCCCCAGCCCGGCTCTGACTTGTTCCGCCACTGTCACTGATGTCACTGTTTGCGCTGCTTAACGACATCACGTGACGTCCACCCACTTTCGCTAACTCCACCCAATGTGTCCACCCACTTCCAGCCAGCACGGTTCAGCGCGGTTGTAGTCGAAATGCAACTCCAACAGCCCCGCTCAGCCCGACTCAGCTCGACTCAGCACGGCACGGCTCAGCCGCGTTTGTAGTGGAAAAGCGGCATAAGGGTGTTCTACTCAGACCATTTTAGGATGCAATGTGTAGTGCTATAACAGACATCCAAAAAGATCTGAAAAGATTGAAAGCATTTAGAAACATTAACACAAATTTCTTAAAATGTACCAAAATCCAGGAGGTTAACTTTTGTGCTTTTGTACAGAGACCGCAAACAGAAACTCCAATATACAGGGTTGGCCAAAATTATGTTAACACTTGAATGGGAGAAACCAATCGGCCCTGTAGTGGAAGTTCATCAATGGCGTACTGCTGCACCATCTGTAAGTAGACATCTGACATCACCGTTGGGGTGTCGAAAAAGTAGGGCCCAATTACGCCAGCAGCGGTCACGGCGCATCACACACTCAGGAGAAAAATAATCCATTGGTGTTAACATAATTTTGACTAACCCTGTACTTCACCATTTTTTGAACTTCAATGAATGTCCTATTAACCTTCAGCTCCCTGCTCTGAAGAAGAACGGCTGCTTACCAGAGGCCTTTGTTCCAGAACAGCAGCGCCAGGCGGCTGCGGTTGTCCTGCCAGTAGAGGTGCCAGGCCGGCTGGGGCCACACCGTTTTGCTCAGCATGGTCAAGCTCACCCAGCTGCTGTGTAATCGAGTCCATCTCCTCCTGCAGTTTCTCGGTGTGAACGCTGATTTCAGCAATCTTCTCAGCAGCCTGTGCTGTCAAAAAGGCCTCCTTCAGATCTACCAGGTGAAGCACGCGCCACTCCTCCAGGCGCACCAGCTTCTGCAACTCATCAAATTGCTGGTTCACGTAGTGCTCGAGCTCCTCTGGGCTCATCTGGCCAAGGAAAAGAACAGAGAAATTAACGAGGGATGGAGGGATAGGCAGAAAATGAGATAAGAAACTGAGAACGAGAGATATGAAATCAGAGAGAAAAAGATAATTCGAGGAGACACTGGCACAGGCTTGCCAAATGAGCTACATCAAATTTTGGCCCTCTTATAAAAATTGCTAAATGGAAATATGGAGCACAGGCACAGGTGGAAGAGCTGAGGACTAATGGTATATGAAGAAAGGGAGGAAGTAGGTAACAACAAAAGAGACGACAGTCCTGTGACAACGATTAGGCGAAGAGCTCGGGGGATCAAACTTGTCATTTTAATAGCAGATAGTAAGGTTTTTCACATCCCATTTCACAATAAAGACTTTGGCTTAGAGTGCCAACATCCTACGCCATCTGTTCAGGTTTCAGCTCTTAAGTGCATCATGTACTCCCTTCAAACCCATTTCCTACTTTCCCTTCAGGACCTGTTTACAATCATTAATTAGAAACCCTACTTTTACGGCTAATGCACCATGACAACCCCTCACAACCATACTGACTCACAATCTTCTACCTCTCTCTCTCATGTGTCACTTATTCAGGAATAGCCTTGAGGCAGTTGAAGTCCATGCAGCCAGTTTACTCTCCTTCCGAGTCTGGAACAAATACAAGCCCGAAGACCTTGTACAGTTGTACACAGGTCACGCCAACTCTACTGCAGTCTGGCAATAAAGACCAAATGATCCATCAGCAAGTGGCCAGAAGTAGAGAAAGTCTATTATCTTTCGCTCTTCCCCTGTCCCTCATACCCTTTTTATGAAAGGAGAACTGAAGGCAAATTTTTTATTATCAAAATTCTCATCTCATCTCATCTCCTCATCTCTAGCCGCTTTATCCTGTTCTACAGGGTCGCAGGCAAGCTGGAGCTTATCCCAGCTGACTACGGGCGAAAGGCGGGGTACACCCTGGACAAGTCGCCAGGTCATCACAGGGCTGACACATAGACACAGACAACCATTCACACTCACATTCACACCTACGCTCAATTTAGAGTCACCAGTTAACCTAACCTGCATGTCTTTGGACTGTGGGGGAAACCGGAGCACCTGGAGGAAACCCACGCAGACACGGGGAGAACATGCAAACTCCGCACAGAAAGGCCCTCGCCGGCCACGGGGCTCAAACCCGGACCTTCTTGCTGTGAGGCGACAGCGCTAACCACTACACCACTGTACCGCCCTATCAAAATTCTATTTATCTCATTTTATTAAATATCGGAATGCATTTCTGACAGCTATTTTGTCACTGCTATAGCAAGTTATGAGTGTTTGAAATATGCTCTGTAATATATCAGTCCATATGTCACAGCAAGGGCCATAAATGAGATTCGTTGAGACCTGTGCAAGACATCGTAGGACGGAAGTAAAACGTAAAGAGGAAATCAAAGTGACCAACCCTGTGTCCTAAATTGCTCACTCATTCACTATTCCTTACTCCCAATATAGGAAATTACTATATAGAGCAGCCTTTCTCAACCGGGGTGCCGTCTGGCTTCATTAGGGGTGCCGTCAAAAAATTATATATTCTAACAGTGTAATAAATAAAATGAATTAAAATTCCAAAAAAACAATAGTTACACTAACATAGATCATTGCTGCCTCATGCATCATCAAAATTTGTCTCATGGCCCCCTTTCCCATATCACAACGTCACTGCCGGGGTCAGCGTGACTGCGTATATTTTATATGGGGGTGCCTTGAGAATCTGCATACTTCTGAAGGGTGCTGTGACTGAAAAAAGGTTGAGAAATGCTGATATAGAGGACTATATAGTGAGCTCATTGGTAAAATTAAAAAAAAAAAAAAACCACGCTTTCGGACACTAGTCCATCGCGCTGGTATTTACATCATTACTGTCGCACGATTAAAACATGCCAGATCAGTCAGCTGGTGGGTTTTCAAAATAATAAAATACATGCATGTATTTTTATGATAAATCCATATTATACTGCACGCATTTCCCACATTAATCAATACAAAGCACCTGCATCTTTCAGTTCTTTTAAATCAAGGCTGAATACTTTCTTCTTTGCCGCGGCCTTTTATTAAATCAAATTTGAGATGTTTAATTTGATATCTTTCAGTGCGACCGCAATGCATGATGGGACATATTGCTTGGTTAGTGACCATCACTGCTTTGCGTGATGCATTGTGGGATACTTTGAGTCCATTATATAGGGTGTAAATAATCCTCACTATCGTTTTGGACAGTGCTACAAAATGGTGTCCTCACTATACAGCGCCCTAAATAGTGAGTAGGGAGCGATTTCAGACACAGGGCAACATCTGCCAACGTTGTCAAAAGACGCGCGCGCCCTCTTTCGAATGCTGACGTAATCAAGCCAGAAGTTTTGATAGCGATCAGGAAAGTTTGAAAAAAGTAGGAAGTAATCGTTATTTAAACTCATTTTTGTGCAGCATTTCGTTTGGAAAACAGTTTTCAAAATGGCAGCACTGACACCTGGCTGACACTTCACGTTTCGAAGTCTCGCACAAGTCTCGTGAAGATCGCGCGGATAAGCTACGCCTGCTGTGGACCAAACGAACTAAATTCAACATGGCTAAAAACCGAATAGGCCGATAAGTCTCATCTCATTATCTCTAGCCGCTTTATCCTTCTACAGGGTCGCAGGCAAGCTGGAGCCTATCCCAGCTGACTACGGGCGAAAGGCGGGGTACACCCTGGACAAGTCGCCAGGTCATCACAGGGCTGACACATAGACAACCATTCACACTCACATTCACACCTACGGTCAATTTAGAGCCACCAGTTAACCTAACCTGCATGTCTTTGGACTGTGGGGGAAACCGGAGCACCCGGAGGAAACCCACGCGGACACGGGGAGAACATGCAAACTCCACACAGAAAGGCCCTCGCCGGCCACGGGGCTCGAACCCGGACCTTCTTGCTGTGAGGCGACGGCGCTAACCAGTACACCACTGTGCCGCCCAGGCCGATAAGTGTAATATTTAATTGCAATTAGTTGCCACTACAAGTCACGATATAAGGTTACTAAAACTGAAAACGGAATTGAATAACATGTTAATTAAGAAATAAAGCAAGTTTAAAAATGACTTCAGTACTCCTTTAAGATAAATCTGTTACTATGTGAATAGTGTTTCCTTTGATACAAGCCCGGTTTCATTAGCCAAAACCTTGACCTTACATAAGAGAAGTAAGATCTCCAAGGTAAAAGTTTATCTCAAGCTTCATAGCAGATATAATTGTACTGATTTATGCATGACTGAACACAGAGTCATAATACAGTACACGGGGGTCCAAGCAAGTGGAGATTTCAATACTGAGAGTAAGACAATGATTGGGGAAATCAAGAATATGCTAAGGAGAAGGGATAAAATCAGTTCCATGTAAGGAAATGGAACAGGCCTCAACATTAACTTTTGACACCTTAAATGGCCTCAAAAATTTTTGCCCCCCTTGAATTTCCTTTTGCCCTAAAATTTTGTAGTATTTCGGCAAGTTAAGTACACGGTTCAAGGCAATACTGATATGTTTTCTAGGGGTATAATTGAGTTATTTATACAAAAAGTACGTCTTAAAAAATAAATGTTTTTTTAAAAAAACATTTATTTCTGCAACAGAACAAGACAACATGAACATGAACATAAACATGAAACATAAATCAATATCATATACGTAAGACTTACGTACTGTACTAGTACGCAATACAGTGGTGCTTGAAAGTTTGTGAACCCTTTAGAATTTTCTATATTTCTGCATAAATATGACCTAAAACAACATCAGATTTTCACACAAGTCCTCAAAGTAGAAAAAGAGAACCCAGTTAAACAAATGAGACAAAAATATAATGCTTGGTCATTTATTTATTGAGGAAAATGACCCAATATTACATATCTGTGAGTGGCAAAAGTATGTGAACCTTTGCTTTCAGTATCTGGTGTGACCCCCTTGTGCAGCAATAACTGCAACTAAACGTTTCCGGTAACTGTTGATCAGTCCTGCACACCGGCTTGGAGGAATTTTAGCCCATTCCTCCGTACAGAACAGCTTCAACTCTGGGATGTTGGTGGGTTTCCTCACATGAACTGCTCGCTTCACGTCCTTCCACAACATTTTGACTGGATTAAGGTCAAGACTTTGACTTGGCCATTCCAAAATATTAACTTTATTCTTCTTTAACCATTCTTTGGTAGAACAACTTGTGTGCTTTGGGTCGTTGTCTTGCTGCATCACCCACCTTCTCTTGAGATTCAGTTCATGGACAGATGTCCTGCCATTTTCCTTTAGAATTCGCTGGTATAATTCAGAATTCATTGTTCCATCAATGATGCCAAGCCGTCCTGGCCCAGATACAGCAAAACAGGCCCAAACCATGATACTACCACCACCATGTTTCACAGATGGGATAAGGTTCTTATGCTGCAATGCAGTGTTTTCCTTTCTCCAAACATAACGCTTCTCATTTAAACTGAAAATTCTATTTTGGTCTCATCCGTCCACAAAACATTTTTCCAATAGCCTTCTGGCTTGTCCATGTGATCTTTAGCAAACTGCAGACGAGCAGCAATGGTCTTTTTGGAGAGCAGTGGCTTTCTCCTTGCAACCCTGCCATGCACACCATTGTTGTTCAGTGTCCTCCTGATGGTGGACTCATGAACATTAGCCAATGTGAGAGAGGCCTTCAGTTGCTTAGAAGTTACCCTGGGGTCCTTTGTGACTTGGCCGAATATTACACGCCTTGCTCTTGGAGTGAACTTTGTTGGTCGACCACTCCTGGGGAGGGTAACAATGGTCTTGAATTTCCTCCATTTGTACACAATCTGTCTGACTGTGGATTGGTGGAGTCCAAACTCTTTAGAGATGGCTTTGTAACCTCTTCCAGCCTGATGAGCATCAACAACGCTTTTTCTGAGGTCCTCAGAAATCTCCTATGTTTGTGCCATGATACACTTCCGCAAGCATGTGTTGTGAAGATCAGACTTTGATAGATCCCTGTTCTTTAAATAAAACAGGGTGCCCACTCACACCTGATTGTCATCCCATTGATTGAAAACACCAGACTCTAATTTCACCTTCAAATTAACTGCTAATCCTAGAGGTTCACATACTTTTGCCACTCACAGATATGTAATATTGGATCATTTTCCTCAATAAATAAATGACCAAGTATAATATTTTTGTCTCATTTGTTTAACTGGGTTCTCTTTATCTACTTTTAGGCCTGGGGTGAAAATCTGATAATGTTTTTGGGTCATATTTATGCAGAAATATAGAAAATTCTAAAGGGTTCACAAACTTTCAAGCACCACTGTACGTCTTTTTATATAGAGTTTAGGACACAAAACGCACTTTGTTTTGCCTATAACAATGACTAGCAATATTGCAAAGATGAATTATAAAACTAAAAACATTCTAAAACAGGAGTCTGTCCTGCAGTACTGTCTTATCATTCAGTTTGCCACTGTGTTTAGGAGGAAATTAAACAACATGTCCTCCTCATCTTCACATGCATGATAGGCCAATGCCAAATGATAAATGGGGTAAGATAGATTTATCTATGAGATAATTCACTGTGGGGTGGCACGGTGGTGTAGTGGTTAGCGCTGTCGCCTCACAGCAAGAAGGTCCTGGGTTCGAGCCCCGGGGCCGGCGAGGGCCTTTCTGTGCGGAGTTTGCATGTTCTCCCCGTGTCTGCGTGGGTTTCCTCTGGGTGCTCCAGTTTCCCCCACAGTCCAAAGACATGCAGGTTAGGTTAACTGGTGACTCTAAATTGACCGTAGGTGTGAATGTGAGTGTGAATGGTTGTCTGTGTCTATGTGTCAGCCCTGTGAAGACCTGGCGACTTGTCCAGGGTGTACCCCGCCTTTCGCCCGTAGTCAGCTGGGATAGGCTCCAGCTTGCCTGCGACCCTGTAGAACAGGATAAAACGGCTACAGATAATGAGATGAGATTATAGCTACAACTGGAATGTGCTGATTCTGTTAGCATTTGTAATTCTTGTTCCATCCATTATTAGATAAAATTAAAATAAAATCTTACGATATTGTTTGAAAGTCTAGAGCAAGATATGTTATTATTTTACAAATAACACTTCAGATCTTGTTTTAACAATAATAAGCATCACTGTATAAATGATAGAGTGCAAATAGCTGTGGAACCAGATGTCTGTGGAGTTGTTGAGACATGGAGGGGCAGGAATATCATCCAGCCCACAGTTAGGGTCGGAGCCCTTTGAGAGTAAATGCTTTGGATTTTACAGCACTCTGTCCCCAAAAGCTGATGTTGGGAAAAAGTCTTTAGACAAAGAATGTTTTCTTGCTTTTGTAGTTTTTTTTTTTAAACTGTTCTTCCGTGTCGGGACTCTTCGGGGAAAAGAAGGTATATTCCAACATGTAGCTAATGCTAACGCTAGGCCACAAATCTGCACCGTCACTCATGTCATTTTGAGGAATTTTGTATGGATCATAACCGCTAATAAACTCTAATTTTCATGTCTATCTATCTATCATTCGCTTCTTTCTGACTAAGATTATCCACTCTAAAAAATAAATGACCTTATTTACGCAAAAAAATTGTGGCAACAATTTCCACATAATTTTCTTATGTAAATCTTACATTTGTTTTCCAAATATCCTTTACTATAATATTTTATGTAAAGCTTACGAATGTTTTTTACATACATTTTTCTAGCTTTCTGAATGTTAATGAATCCTTTAAAATTATGTTTTTTCTACTAATCTTTCCCTGTTCTCAAACCTAACATGCTTCAAATTTTTTCAACATGAATTTATAATAACAATACAGTAATGTAATAACATGACACGATGACATGACATGACATGATGATTCGGTGACAGCTCTTGCTCTTTGGCTTCAATTCTCTCGATTCAGTCAGAGAACTTGAGTGCTGGGCCTAACGTTAGTTCATGCCAAATGCGCATGTCTACTCATCTCATCTCATTATCTGTAGCCGCTTTATCCTTCTACAGGGTCGCAGGCAAGCTGGAGCCTATCCCAGCTGACTACGGGCGAAAGGCGGGGTACACCCTGGACAAGTCGCCAGGTCATCACAGGGCTGACACAGAGACACAGACAACCATTCACACTCACATTCACACCTACGGTCAATTTAGAGTCACCAGTTAACCTAACCTGCATGTCTTTGGACTGTGGGGGAAACCGGAGCACCCGGAGGAAACCCACGCGGACACGGGGAGAACATGCAAACTCCGCACAGAAAGGCCCTCACCGGCCACGGGGCTCGAACCCAGGACCTTCTTGCTGTGAGGCGACAGCGCTAATCACTACACCACCGTGCCGCCCCGCATGTCTACTGATTACATTTAATTTAGGATACATTTCACCGGATACTTAACATTCTGCATATAACTTGCAAGGACTTTAATGATAAATAACGTGTGTCATTCCAAGTATGTTTTACATAATAAAATTAGGCAACTGAGTGTAGTTTATGTAATATTATAGTGAAGCTGACAGAATGTTGTAATTTTATGTATACTATACACATTTAACTATAGCTTATTTACAACACCCCAAAGTCATTTTTTACAGTGTCCAAGTAATCTGGTTGTAGAGCTTTTTTAGCTGTAGTATTCTTCGAACAACAGCAACAGACACTGGACATCTTTGCTTGGCTTCAGTATGTGAACAAAGTTCACTTGCCCCCCAGGTACAGTGGAGCAAAAAAGTATTTAGTCAGTCACCAATTGTGCAAGTTCTCCCACTTCAAAAGATGAGAGAGGCCTGTAATTTTCATCATAGGTACACTTCAACTATGAGAGACAGAATGGGGGGAAAGAATCCAGGAAATCACATTGTAGGATTTTTAATGAATTAATTGGTAAATTCCTCAGTAAAATAAGTATTTGGTCACCTACAAACAAGCAAGATTTCTGGCTCTCACAGACCTGTAACAACTTCTTTAAGACGCTCCTCTGTCCTCCACTCGTTACCTGTATTAATGGCACCTGTTTGAACTCGTTATCATCAGTATAAAAGACACCTGTCCACAACCTCAAACAGTCACACTCCAAACTCCACTATGGCCAAGACCAAAGAGCTGTCAAAGGACACCAGAAACAAAATTGTAGACCTGCACTAGGCTGGGAAGACTGAATCTGCAATAGGTAAGCAGCTTGGTGTGAAGAAATCAACTGTGGGAGCAATTATTAGAAAATGGAAGACATACAAGACCACTGATAATCTCCCTCAATCTGGGGCTCCACGCAATATCTCACCCCGTGGGGTCAAAATGATCACAAGAACGGTGAGCAAAAATCCCAGAACCACACGGGGGGACCTAGTGAATGACCTGCAGAGAGCTGGGACCAAAGTAACAGAGGCTACCATCAGTAACACAGTACGCCGCCAGGGACTCAAATCCTGCAGTGCCAGACGTGTCCCCCTGCTTAAGCCAGTACATGTCCAGGCCCGTCTGAAGTTTGCTAGAGAGCATATGGATGATCCAGAAGAGGATTGGGAGAATGTCATATGGTCAGATGAAACCAAAATAGAACTTTTTGGTAAAAACTCAACTTGTCGTGTTTGGAGGAGAAAGAATGCTGAGTTGCATCCAAAGAACACCATACCTACTGTGAAGCATGGGGGTGGAAACATCATGCTTTGGGGCTGTTTTTCTGCAAAGGGACCAGGACGACTGATCCGTGTAAAGGAAAGAATGAATGGGGCCATGTATCGTGAGATTTTGAGTGAAAACCTCCTTCCATCAGCAAGGGCATTGAAGATGAAACGTGGCTGGGTCTTTCAGCATGACAATGATCCCAAACACACCACCCGGGCAACGAAGGAGTGGCTTCGTAAGAAGCATTTCAAGGTCCTGGAGTGGCCTAGCCAGTCTCCAGATCTCAACCCCATAGAAAATCTTTGGAGGGAGTTGAAAGTCCGTGTTGCCCAGCGACAGCCCCAAAACATCACTGCTCTAGAGGAGATCTGCATGGAGGAATGGGCCAAAATACCAGCAACAGTGTGTGAAAACCTTGTGAAGACTTACAGAAAACGTTTGACCTCTGTCATTGCCAACAAAGGGTATATTTTAAATGTTTGTATGTTAAGTGTGTCTTTGTTTTAAATGTTTTGTATGAGTGGAGATCACTTGGCTGCACACCAAATCTACCTTTAGGTACAAATAAAGTTATCTAATCAAATCTAATCTAAGTATTGAGATGAACTTTTGTTATTGACCAAATACTTATTTTCCACCATAATTTGCAAATAAATTCTTTAAAAATCAGACAATGTGATTTTCTGGATTTTTTTTTTCTCATTTTGTCTCTCATAGTTGAAGTGTACCTATGATGAAAATTACAGGCCTCTCTCATCTTTTTAAGTGGGAGAACTTGCACAATTGGTGACTGACTAAATACTTTTTTGCCCCACTGTATCAGGTAGCAACAGTTGCTAAGGTAAATGTGACGTCAGAGCAAGGACGTCCTGAAGCCAACCCGGGAAAACGTAGAGGGCACCGGCGACCACTCGTAGTGATGAAAAGCACAAATGCGCACGCGCGCCTGAAGCAAGCCAATCAGAATCGCCGTTACGAATCAGGAAGAAAAAAAAAGAAAATGGCAATCACAGGGGAGGCGAGGATGCTGGTTAATACGTTTTGTTTTTTGTAATCTACTCACTCGAAAATCATTTTTGTGCTTAAAGAAGCCGACCATAGGTGTGCCCGAACAGGCCTAACTCGCTAAAATATTTCTGCCCGAGCATCTTGGTTGGGCAAATCGGGCATTCGGTCAATGCCTGGCGTTGAGGCTTGTGGGCACAAGTCAGTTAAAAGCAGGGATAGAGAAGGCTCTTTGCATGAACAGACAGCATGAAAAACTAGTGTCCATAATCTTTCTGGTTATGGCATCTGTCTTTTATTTGAGCCTAGCCTTGACTGTCATCAGCATTTCAGCTCTCCATGCTGGCCTGATCACAATTAAGAGGTCTGGACAGAATCTAGTTGTTCACCCCAACTTCTTCTACATGGTACCCTCTCTCAGAAGGTTTGCTTGACATCATGGACTCAGTCACCTAATTTTCAGACATTCTTCAGTCTCATGGAACGGCTGAATGTAATTTAATTCCTTTTACACTGAGCCTGAACTCATAGATTTGAAAGTGTGTCTGCGAGGTGGCACAGTCATTCTTCACCAACACTGTGCTGGTGCTGGTTCAGAGCTGGTGCCTCAATACCATTCTCCACAGCAAAATCACTTCAATTCCAGCATTAAAGAGTCACTGGTCTGGAACCAGCTTCATACAGGCGTCACTGTTGCCATGACGACGGCCCAG
This sequence comes from Neoarius graeffei, assembly GCF_027579695.1. Lineage (NCBI taxonomy): Eukaryota > Metazoa > Chordata > Actinopteri > Siluriformes > Ariidae > Neoarius > Neoarius graeffei. The sequence goes on from NC_083570.1 coordinate 75,392,013, forward strand.
CAATAGAACTTCTACATGAGCTCTGGATGTATACTGAAGAAGAAAAAAAAAAAGAAATTGAAAAATCAAGTGTGTGTGGAAGTAAGAAATAAGAATTTTATTGTCAATTGCACTGAACTACACAAATGATACACTGGCTAAGGCCAGCAGATCTTGAATTCTAGCAGATTCGGTATAAATGCTGTCGCTAAAAGATATAAGGACGTGTTTAATCTTGAGCGCAATTGTTGTCATGCTGAAAGATGCTGAATGACAAAATACATATTCAAAAATCCAGAAGTTCAACAGTGCAGAATCTATTCAAGAACAGGCGCGCTGATGACAAAGTGCTGTTGAGGAGAGAAACAAATTAGAAGCACATTAACACCAAATCGCTTTGAAATGGCCGTCACCTCACCCAGAGTGATGGCCCCCGTGTAACTAAGTGCTTTTGTCCGGGAAGATTTCCTTCACTTTCTCTCGCCTTGCTATTGACATTTCTCCGTGGCTGTAATCAGACTGCTGAAATTACATGGTAACTCAAAACAGAGAGAGAGAGAGAGAGAGAGAGTGAGTGCTCTTTTCACCACGGAGTGTAAATGCAAAAGAACTTTAATGACTTCAATCCCTGAGGTATTCAAGTAGCTAGTAGAGGAGAACGAGAGCAAGAGAGGGAGGGAGGGAGGGAGGGGACTGGCTAGACTGCACCATGAGTTCTACAGTTCTTGGCTTCCCTGTTGAAATTTTAATATCTGCAAAGATCGTATAATGCCGTAATAAAACAGTTTGGCCGAGCTATGAAGCACATGCACATTAAGGAATCTGTGGCCTTCACTACAGACACTAAACACACATGGATGGACAAAGGGAGAGGATGATATGTACCGATTACGCATCCTGAACACCTTTTGGTCTTGTATGATCTCTGTATGTAATTTTTCAACATTTTAAAAGAAGCACAAAATCCCTGCTCGAGAAGAACAGAGAAAGAGCCAGGAATGAAAGGATACTGAGAAGAGGGAGTGCTGCACATATTACATTAAACTATTCTCCGTGGATGAGCATGTATATCATCTAATCCTTCCTTCACTTCCTTCAAATAGCACTCCGTAGTCCCACAGGAAGACGGAGATATAAGCCGGCAGACACGGAGGTCTGGAGACATGACCCCTGAGGCAACATCCGTAATCAAACAAGCACACTAATGAGCTTACATGCCCTGGGAAATACAGACCATTATACCCTGTATTTATTTTGAAGTTTTGACATGAGGCTTGGAGAAGCTGTATATTAAAAAAAAGTGAGTTTTTTTTTTTTTAAGAAGTGCATCTAATGACCTAAGAAAATGTAATTCACAATATTTGCATGCAGAGAATTTGACTAGTTTCTTCATCTCAGACTTGGATCATTTTTGAGGCCAGAAATGAGTTTTGCCATCAGCCAAAGAAGCACGTACACACTTTCAGCAGCGTTTAATTTTGAAAGGGTAGGCGCTTTGTGTTGGTTTTATGACACGTACATTTCCTTTGGCATCAGCAGAGGAAAAGTTGCTCCTATAAAAAGTTACTCAAAACTGGGTTTTCCTCTGTATTACTGTAAATAATGAATTACTTCACATTACCTCAGTGTTTTAAAAAAAAAGAAAGACTAGTACAAATATACAAACTGGAAACATCACATGCTCCCACCCCTTTTTCCTGCTGCACTGGTATGATAATAAACCACATTTGCATATCGCACCCTGATGGGCTCTTACATTTTATGACACAATAACACTTGCATCCCTAATAGTCAATACTCCCAGCAGATTTTTGATAACATTTTCATCTATTCCTGTTTTTCCCCCCTCACTAAAAGCATCAAAGCTACTTTTTCCACTTTAACCACGAGCGCATTTATATTCACTTAAAATTATTTAATTATTAAGATTTTCTAAAGTATAGGGTGACTTTCAGCTCTTATAAGCTCCTAGTGCACACAGAGCCTCTTATGTTCTCTTCTAAGAACTGGGTTAAGATGATCAGAAAAATCCCAGATTATAGAAATAAAGAGGCTTTTGCTATTAGTGTGTGTATGCATTTGTGTAAATAAGGCTGAACGTAAAAGCAGAAAAGATGAGATCAAGAGAAATCTAGGAGGACGAAGAGGGAAAAAGGGTTTCTGATGTCTGAGAGCCAAAGCTGAATATTTCAGCATGACGATATTTAACAGCATTCTGGGAGTTAATGATGGGACATTTTCAGTGTTTAAATCAGCCTTATACATTATACAGCTCTTTTATAATCCCCACTGCTGCTGAATTTCTTGAGACTAAGGAGCACATTAGACAAAAGACACACTAATCACAGTTGCGAGTCCATTTCCAGTGTGGAGAGAGAGAGAGAATCTCTTATATTGTAAGCATTCGATGCTTAAAATATACATGTTGTGAAAATACAGGTGGTAACAAACTGTGAGATGAATATAGAACTCTAAACTGGAGGACTGTATCTCACTATTTACAACCCCGATTCCAAAAAAGTTGGGACAAAGTACAAATTGTAAATAAAAACGGAATGCAATGATGTGGAAGTTTTAAAATCCCATATTTTATTCAGAATAGAACATAGATGACATATCAAATGTTTAAACTGAGAAAATGTATCATTTAAAGAGAAAAATTAGATGATTTTAAATTTCATGACAACAACACATCTCAAAAAAGTTGGGACAAGGCCATGTTTACCACTGTGAGACATCCCCTTTTCTCTTTACAACAGTCTGTAAACGTCTGGGGACTGAGGAGACAAGTTGCTCAAGTTTAGGGATAGGAATGTTAACCCATTCTTGTCTAATGTAGGATTCTAGTTGCTCAACTGTCTTAGGTCTTTTTTGTCGTATCTTCTGTTTTATGATGCGCCAAATGTTTTCTATGGGTGAAAGATCTGGACTGCAAGCTGGCCAGTTCAGTACCCGGACCCTTCTTCTACGCAGCCATGATGCTGTAATTGATCCAGTATGTGGTTTGGTATTGTCATGTTGGAAAATGCAAGGTCTTCCCTGAAAGAGATGTCGTCTGGATGGGAGCATATGTTGCTCTAGAACCTGGATATACCTTTCAGCATTGATGGTGTCTTTCCAGATGTGTAAGCTGCCCATGCCACACGCACTAATGCAACCCCATACCGTCAGAGATGCAGGCTTCTGAACTGAGCGCTGATAACAACTTGGGTCGTCCTTCTCCTCTTTAGTCCGAATGACACGGCGTCCCTGATTTCCATAAAGAACTTCAAATTTTGATTCGTCTGACCACAGAACAGTTTTCCACTTTGCCACAGTCCATTTTAAATGAGCCTTGGCCCAGAGAAGACGTCTGCGCTTCTGGATCATGTTTAGATACGGCTTCTTCTTTGAACTATAGAGTTTTAGCTGGCAACGGCGGATGGCACGGTGAATTGTGTTCACAGATAATGTTCTCTGGAAATATTCCTGAGCCCATTTTGTGATTTCCAATACAGAAGCATGCCTGTATGTGATGCAGTGCTGTCTAAGGGCCCGAAGATCACGGGCACCCAGTATGGTTTTCCGGCCTTGACCCTTACGCACAGAGATTCTTCCAGATTCTCTGAATCTTTTGATGATATTATGCACTGTAGATGATGATATGTTCAAACTCTTTGCAATTTTACACTGTCGAACTCCTTTCTGATATTGCTCCACTATTTGTCGGCGCAGAATTAGGGGGATTGGTGATCCTCTTCCCATCTTTACTTCTGAGAGCCGCTGCCACTCCAAGATGCTCTTTTTATACCCAGTCAAGTTAATGACCTATTGCCAATTGACCTAATGAGTTGCAATTTGGTCCTCCAGCTGTTCCTTTTTTGTACCTTTAACTTTTCCAGCCTCTTATTGCCCCTGTCCCAACTTTTTTGAGATGTGTTGCTGTCATGAAATTTCAAATGAGCCAGTATTTGGCATGAACTTTCAAAATGTCTCACTTTTGACATTTGATATGTTGTCTATGTTCTATTGTGAATACAATATCAGTTTTTGAGATTTGTAAATTATTGCATTCCGTTTTTATTTACAATTTGTTCTTTGTCCCAACTTTTTTGGAATCGGGGTTGTACATTATACAGCATCGTTTCCAGATATATTTCCGTGACGTTACTGATGGATGTCTCTGCAGGAACAAAACACTAGAAAAATAATCAACGACATAATGCTGTGATGCTTGTTACCATCCTGAAAGGTTTTATTTCTCACAGTAGTTTGCCATCTATTACAATTAATGAAAGAAAGGCACATCGCACATTTTATCCTTTTATAGTTAATGCTGTGGAACTTCTGCAAAACAAGTTAGTTCCTGTTATCACTTATGTTAATAAAAAATAACAAGAAGACGGAGTCATCTATATCCCCCTCCCTATATACCAACTATATACCAAGTTTCAAGATATTATTTGTCACATTTTTCAAGTTCTGCTGCAGGAAACCAACCCTACCTCTTTACACTGACCTCAGCAGCCCATGGCATAAACCCACCAGACCTTTAGTCCAGGTGAGCTAAAAATTACATTTTCTCACATTTCTTAGTATCAAAAGGCACATATACATTACTTAATCAACACATATACCAACTTTCAAGACCATACCACTCATAGTTTTCAAGTTCTGCTCCGGAAACAAAACCTACCCCTAAGACTAACCTGAGAGACAAAGTCTGAAATTGTTTCCATGGAAACATGAAAAATGAAAATTTCTCAAATTTCTTAGTATGAAAAGACACATCTACATCACCTTGTTAACATGTCAACCAAGTTTCAAACTCGTATCATGAATAGTTTTGGATATATGCTCCATAAACAAACATTGCTCTTAGAAACTAAGTCAAAATCTATTTTCTATATAAAAATTTGAATTTTTTTTTTCAAAAATCCAAAATAGCAAAAGGCACCAGTTCACATGTTGCTTGATATGTATACAAAATTTCATGAAGATATCTTCAGTAGTTTTAAAGATATGGCCCAGAAACGAAAACATGACAAGATGGACAGCTGGATGGACGGACAGAACCCATTTCTATATCCCCCACCAAACTTCATTTGGGCGGGGGATAATAATGAGTTACATTTATAGAGCGCCTTTCTCAAACTCAAGGTTTCTTTACATAAGTCAAAGAAAAGAGAACACACACACACACAAGCTGTGAAAGAGTGGTGAGTTTATGCAGTGGTGGAGGAGAAGTGTTCATGAAACAGAAAGGTTTTGAGATGAGATTTGAAGAAAGGAAGAGAAAAGCAGTCACGGAGGGGTTGAGGGAGGGCACTTGGGGGCCGTGGCGCTGAAGGACCTGTCACCCAGGGTAGAGAGTCTGGTGTGGGGAACAGCAAGGAGATTATAGCTAGAGGATCTGAGACAGCGGGATGGAGTATAAGGGGTCAGAAGGTCACAGATGTAAGAAGGAGCAAGGTTAATGTATGGTAATGCATCTACCATACATTATAACAACTATAACAAGTCTTTCCCCTCAGCAGCTTGATGCTAATTTTCTTAAAGGGCTGATGACACGAACATGACTCTATGCAATTTCTTAAATAAACTATACAACATGGCAAACATGTTAGATTTCTGTTATAATTACGTGAAAAGAAGCTGTTGTTACGCAAATATCCAACTTTTAATTGCACAGCGCAAGAAAACTGGGTCCGTGGCTCGCGGCCATGTTGTGACGTCAGTGGAAGAACACGCTACGGTTCACTGGCTGTTCTACTCTGGTTCTACTCAATGGAAATGGCGCATGAAAACGCCGGTGAACTCTCTAGTGCTAGCTCTTCCTCTTCTGGGATTCTAGAATTGTGTTGATCTCTTCCGAATAGAATCTATGATAGCCTACCCTCTTTACCCTTTGCCTCTCGTTGCTAGGCGGCAGTTACATGAAAGCCGCAAGCTTTCACAAGCAAATACATGACTGATATCACGCCGACTTTATGATTACATTTATGATTATCATGTAGAATCTATAGCTCTACGTACCTTTATCTTATGTCGTTTCACAACACATGTTCTGACAGGAGGACTGTCTTTGGATCCGGCATAGCTACTAGTAGACCCCCTCCGGAATACTGGCAGTGTTGCCAGATTGGGAGGAATCCCGCCCAGTTGGGCGGTTTCAAGTGCATTTTGGTGGGTTTTGAACATATTTTGGGCTGGAAAACGTCAGCAGTATCTGTTGCCAGATACTGCTGACGTTTTCCAGCCCAAAATACAGGGAGTGCAGAATTATTAGGCAAGTTGTATTTTTGAGGATTAGTTTTATTATTGAAAAACAACTATGTTCTTGATGAACCCAAAAGACTCATAAATATCAAAGCTGAGTATTTTTGGAAGTTGGAGTAGGGCTTTCTTAGTTTTAGCTATCTTAGGAGGATATCTGTGTGTGCAGGTGACTATAACTGTGCATAATTATTAGGCAACTTAACAAAAAACAAACATATACCCATTTCACTCATTTATTTTCACCAGGGAAACCAACAACTCAACATTCACTAATATACATTGCTGGCATTCAAAAACAACAAAAAAAACAAATCAGTGACTAATATAGCCGCCTTTCTTTACAAGGACACTCAAAAGCCTGCCATCCATGGATTCGGTCAGTGTTTTGATCTGTTTGTGATCAACATTGCGTGCAGCAGCAACCACAGCCTCCCAGACACTGTTCAGAGATGTGTACTGTTTCCCCTCCTTGTAGATCTCACATTTGATGAGGGACCACAGGTTTTCTATGGGGTTCAGATCAGGTGAACAAGGAGGCCAAGTCATTAATCTTTTTTCCTTTAGACCCTTTCTGGCCAGCCATGCTGTGGAGTACTTGGATGCGTGTGATGGAGCATTGTCCTGCATGAAAATCATGTTTTTCTTGAAGGATGCTGACTTCTTCCTGTATCACTGCTTGAAGAAGGTGTCTTCCAAAAACTGACAATAGGACTGGGAGTTGAGCTTGATGCCATCCTCAACCCGAAAAGGTCCCACAAGCTCATCTTTGATGATACCAGCCCATACCAGTACCCCACCTCCACCTTGCTGGCGTCTGAGTCGGACTGGAGCTCTCTGCCCTTTGCTGATCCAGCCACGAGCCCATCCATCTGGGCCATCAAGACTCACTCTCATTTCATCTGTCCATAAGACCTTAGAAAAATCAGTCTTGTGATACTTCTTGGCCCAGTCTTGACGTTTCATCTTGTGTGTCTTGTTCAGTGGTGGTCGTTTTTCAGCCTTTGTTACCTTGGCCGTGTCCCTGAGTATTGCACACCTTGTGCTTTTTGACACTCCAGTGATGTTGCAGCTCTGAAATATGGCAAAACTGGTGGCGAGTGGCATCTTGGCAGCTTCACGCTTGACTTTCCTCAGTTCACGGGCAGTTAGTTTGCGCCTTTTTTTTTCAACACGCTTCTTGCGACCCTGTTGACTATTTTGAATGAAGCGCTTGATTGTTCGATGGTCACGCTTCAAAAGCTGGGCAATTTTAAGAGTGCTCCATCCCTTTGCAATATATGTCACTATTTTTGACTTTTCTGAGTCCGTCAAATCCCTCTTCTGACCCATTTTGCCAAAGGAAAGGAAGTTGCCTAATAATTTTGCACACCTGATATAGGGTGTTGATGTCATTAGACCACACCCCTTTTCATTACAGAGATGCACATCACCTGGTATGCTTAATTGGTAGGAGGCTTTCAAGCCTATGCAGCTTGGAGTAGGCCAACATGCGTAGAGAGGGTAATGTGGTCAACATACTCATTTGCCTAATAATTCTGCACTCCCTGTATGTTCAAAACCCACCAAAATGCACTTGAAACTGCCCAACTGGGCGGGAAACCTCCCAATCTGGCAACACTGTGTAGGCACTGCTGATGGTAGTAACACACGTTTGTGATGAACTGAACACCCAAGAGATTCTTTTAAGCTGGGAAGGGTGTCAAAACAATCCAAATCGAAGTGTTCAGAGCACAGGACGGATGTTGGTGAGGGCTCCCACTTGTCATGAGTGCGCCTGACTTGCTTCACCCACTTCGCATGCAGCTCGGGATCTCTGGGAAACTTGAATAAACTTACCCCATCCTTGTGGGTTTTGGAGCAAAAGCCGGCAACACAACGCGAAGGCATAATAACTAATATATATATATATATATATATATATATATATATATATATATATATAATAATGTTTTATTATATATATATATATATATATATATATATATATATATATATATATTATAAAACATCGCCAAAGATGTCAACTTTAAGGCAAAAAGATGCAACTTGTCATGTTTGTGAGAAACCGCAAAGCCCATAATCCTGAAGACCATCCCATGTTGGAAAACTTGAAGTTACAGCTTTATCTCTGACCGCTACAAAGCACCAACACTGGACACTCCTTCTAACATGCTAAATAAATGCTAAAATCCCCTCGGAGAAAACTTCATATCAACAATTACACAAATGCAACCTTTTTATGTGGCACATCTACCATACAAGTCTCTATGGAAGTTGTTACTACAGAAACAATAGCATTTTATTAACATGGGATTTGCCTTGTAGCTGGAACTACTGTCAGAGCTGCTCTTATAGCAGAGCCCCGTATTTGCATCGACCTGATGCATCGACCTGATTTTTGATAGCTTGACCGTATGATGTCCATACGTACGAATGTGTACCACCACAGGGAACCTGATCATAAGTACAAGGCAATGTATCTCATAAACACTTGACCAACGGACAACAAAATGTGTATCCTTATTTCCATAAAATTGATGCATTTTTATCCAGCACTTATTTTCAATTTTCTTTTTAAAAAAATAACGTGGGATTATTTACTAACGTTTTTTACACCAAATATTCATGACAGGCGGCACGGTGATGTAGTGGTTAGCGCTGTCGCCTCACAGCAAGAAGGTCCCGGGTTCGAGCCCCGTGGCCGGCGAGGGCCTTTCTGTGCGGAGTTTGCATGTTCTCCCCGTGTCCGCGTGGGTTTCCTCCGGGTGCTCCGGTTTCCCCCACAGTCCAAAGACATGTAGGTTAGGTTAACTGGTGACTCTAAATTGACCGTAGGTGTGAATGTGAGTGTGAATGGTTGTCTATGTGTCAGCCCTGTGATGACCTGGCGACTTGTCCAGGGTGTACCCCGCCTTTCGCCCGTAGTCAGCTGGGATAGGCTCCAGCTTGCCTGCGACCCTGTAGAACAGGATAAAGCAGCTAAAGGTAATGAGATGGGATATTCACGACAGTTTCATTTAAAACAGTTTTATTAGTCCACTAGCTTGTTGGACAATTGACTTTTTCTGTCATGTAAAGGTGGTAGACAGATGTAAGTGCAGGAAGAGTTTTACTGAAAGCATGCTAGCAAACAGATCCAAAACGTAAAGACAGAATCGAAAAACAGGTAGTGACTGACTGAGGCACAGGCAGGATATCAGAGGTAATACAATACTCACAGTCCAAAAACATAGACAGGGTCAAAAGCGATACAAAATACAAGACTTGGTAATGTCAGACGCAGGGTAGAGTGTGTATACTTCACAAAGTCTGTGTGTTACTGAGAGTCCTTATATGTATGTGCTGTGATTGCGCTCTAATCAGGAACAGGTGCATGCTAATTAGTCCTAATGGCGCTGCATGTTTCAGTGCCAACATGCTTACCGTAGATGTGACAGATGTAACCCGACAACTGTTTGACATGTTTGATATTTTATCGTAACTATATCATAATGATGTAAAGTGAGAGCGCTGGTTCACTGCTGTCCACCAGGCACCCAGCAGAGTCACATCATAACAAATGTCATGGTGTTGTTTCTGGTGCATGGAATGTGGTGTCAAAGAAAGGAATAAATATGTATTCGTACAATACAATACAGCAATTTATTGACGCAAAATACACACGACACTACACAATTTGATGGTTCATATGCTATAATATTATTATTCTATTCAGGTTGATTTCTGTGCCCTTGAAAATATTTTGCTCGTACACTCATCAGGAGCTCCACTTTTAGTCAGTGTCATATATATAAAGAGATGTTAATCAACAGCTTCTGACCAATCACATTTAAGAATTCAACACTGGTATAAATAAGTAATAATACAGATCCTTTGTCTAGGGCTTTTATGAACTATTTAATTTCGGGCTAAATACCACAATGAAATGCCATACCGTAATCTGATACAAATACATCTGATATCTTTGAGGGAAACTTTTTATACAAATATTTTATTTATTTAACCAGGTAAAATCTCATCTAAAAAAAGACCTGGCCAAGAGGGCAGTTTCAACAAGAAAACAGACAACAACAAATAGATACGATACAGTTATAACACGATTTGAAACATAGCCATTACCTAATTATAGCAGCAACTGCCAATGGAGCCAGCTTCCTTATCCTTCAAAACCGATTTAAAATCTACCAGTGAAACCAATTAAGCTAGTTGTTGTACAGGTGTGGTATGCTTAAGGGGTAGCATACTTTATATACAGTACCAGTCAAAAGGTTTTCTTTAATTTTACTCATTAACGTCACTTCATGTCTTAAAGTAATGATGGATGTCGTTTCTCTTTACTTAGTTGAGCGGTTCTTGACATAATATAGATTACTACAGTTGTGGAATAGGGCTATTTACTGTATTTTTATTATTTACTATTTGATCTCAAACATATTAAGGCAGCAAGAAATTGCAGTAATTAACTTTTGACGAGCTGGTTAAGGTAATGCCAATAGTGTTCAAAGCGTCATCAAGGTAAACGCTGGCTACTTCGAAGAATCTAAAATATCAAACATTTTGTTTTTTAACACTTTTTTCTTTACCACATTATTCTATATATGTTCCAGATATTGTTTCATAGTTTTGATGTCTTCAGTATTGTTCTACAGTGTAGAAAATAGTCCAAATACAGAGAAACCTATGAATGAGTAGGGGTGTAAAAACTTTTGACTGGTACTGTGTGTGTGTGTGTGTATACACACACACACACATAAAAGCATACACACAGTATATATAATATATGCGCAACATGTACAGCCAGAAGGCGGCACGGTGGTGTAGTGGTTAGCGCTGTCGCGTCACAGCAAGAAGGTCCGGGTTCGAGCCCCGTGGCCGGCGAGGGCCTTTCTGTGCGGAGTTTGCATGTTCTCCTCGTGTCCGCGTGGGTTTCCTCCGGGTGCTCCGGTTTCCCCCACAGTCCAAAGACATGCAGGTTAGGTTAACTGGTGACTCTAAATTGACCGTAGGTGTGAATGTGAGTGTGAATGGTTGTCTGTGTCTATGTGTCAGCCCTGTGATGACCTGGCGACTTGTCCAGGGTGTACCCCGCCTTTCACCCCTAGTCAGCTGGGATAGGCTCCAGCTTGCCTGCGACCCTGTAGAACAGGATAAAGCGGCTAGAGATAATGAGATGAGATGAGATGTACAGCCAGCTGAAACTGTCTTTCTGAGCTTTTACCTTCATTGTATCTGCTTATTGTAGGGTTTGTGTCTACACATTATTGGTTTGATAATTACTAGGCCACGTGTCTGTTACATGGCCTTTGAACGAGACCTGCATGTTTATTGCTTATAATCAGAAACTTGGCCAGTACTTGGTTTCAGCATGTTTTGGAACGGAAGCAGTTAAAAAGTGTGTCCTGGAGTGCCACCATATTTAAGAGAAGTTTCTTTTCTCAGAGAACAAGATGGAATCTTTAAATTAATCATTACCTCACCTCGCCATATAAAACTAATTGTTAGAATAGGGCTAATAATACTCAGGCTGACATGCTAAAGATTAACAAACAAAAATAATAATAATAATAATAATAATAATAATTATTATTATTATTAAACAAACCTCGCCCGGTAGCACCTATGATGAATATGAAGGAAGCTATCGCGAAAAAACGATTTTGACCTTTTTGGTGACCTTGACTTCGACCTTGTGTGTGAACATACTTGGCCAATAAACATGGTTCTGATTCTGATTCTCTGCTGCTTTCAGCCAATCAGAACACACCGTACTGCTCTCACACCGTACTGTGCAATTGTTGCACTCTTACAGCACGATGACATAGTAGCTGCCACCTCTATATGAAGCAGTAGCTACAAAAACCTTGACCTTAACCGGATGACCCCCAAAATGTTGGAGGTTCTATTTGAGACCAATGCCCATCTATCCTGAAAGTTTCATGAAGATTGATCCAGCCGTTTTCCCATAATATGGTTTACAAACGAACAAACTGGACCGAAAACAATACCTCGCCCCCTGGTGGACTCCGTCCCAGGCGAGGCAATAATGAAATGCCAGGCAGTCTGGCTCACTTACATCTGGACTGGTCCACTTGGTCTTGATCTTCTCGGACATTTCTTGAGTACACGCTAGCAGATCTATGCCCTCTTTACTCTGAAAGAGAAAGAATGAGGGAAAAGTCACCGAAGGAAACACTCTTCTGGTCATTCTACAGTATCTGCATCCAATACAGCTGCCTAAATGATACAGTGCATGAGGTCTTAATGAGGCATGGAGCAATTAGCTTCTCGCCTATATGTAGTATCCTATTTGTCACAACTAAAGCCTTTTTGAATCAATAAGCTGGTGACTAACCACATGTCTCCGTTTATATCCCAGACAGCGAAACCTTTAAATGGAAGAATGGAATTTAGCTTGATGCCATTTTTGATCAGTGTGTTTGCTTTCTATGTTGCTCTTTTCTCACACTACATCTAATTAAATGTTTAATGCCATGCCTGATCATTTGCTTAACAAGGGAAATAGAGAGAGAGAGAGAAAAAAAAAAGTGCTGCATCGATGCTCGTCTCAACAGCCTTATTACTACCACTAGTAGAGCTTTACTGTTTCTTGTGTAACAGTTAATTAAGGTCGTTATTGATTTGTGACATTGTTATAGTGTCCTTAATGCTAGTCCTTACAGTACTCTCTCACAACAGCGTATTCTAAATTCTAAGCGAGACTGGTAGGCTGTATTGACTAGTATCCTATTTCCTCTTTTACTATGTATTGCTGGACTATATGGCCAAATGTATGTGGACACCTGACCATCACACCAATCTGTGCTTTATGAACATCCCTTTTATTTACAGATTTAATTCCCTGTTTGCTATTATTATAATCCAGAATGTTCTGGAAAGGCTTTCCAATAGGCCTCGGAGCATGGCTATGGGGATTTGCCCGTTCAGCTACAAGAGCATTAGTGAAGTCAGGCGCTGATGTCAGCTGAGGAGGCCTGGGATGCTGTCTGCATACCAATTCATCACAAAGGTCTTCAACTTTGTGATAACAGGTTGGATGAGCCCGACATATGGGTGTGATGGTCAGGTGTCCAGAAACTTTTGGCCATAGCGTAGTTCAGCAGGTATGTTAGTATTCATTTGTATCTTTACAGTTCCCCTTGTATGATATTTCTCACACATCAGGATAATAAAGCCAGGTTTACGGACTAAAAAAGCATTAAAAAAGTAAGCTAATCTCAATTTGGTGTCTTTTTTATCGAGTTCTTCTTCTTCATCTTCTTCTTTCGGCTGTTCCCATTAGGGGTTGCCACAGCAGATAATGTCCCTCCATCTCCTCCTGTCCTCTGTATCTTCTTCTGTCACACCAACCATCCTCATGTCCTCCTTCACCACATCTACAGGGTTCTCTAGAAAATCTGTACTAGTTGTTAGGTGGCTCTGGAATTTGCATTGGTGCACTAATGCTAGGGGGTCTGGGGGGATGCCCACCCCAGAAAATTTTGAAATTTACATGCCTCCTGGTGGCTTCTGGTGCATTCTCAATGAATAAATTACTACCCATTTCCCTGTAAAATACTTAAAAAATATGTATGAAACTTCCCTCCAGATGTGTGTGTGCTTGGCTTTCTCAGCTACCCTCTGTAGTATGTTGCTTGGATCTGTAACATAACTACAGGGTGCAACATAACTACATACGCTACGGCATGGTCACATGGTCCAGCTCAGCCAATCAGAGCGCAAGAATCAATCAACAAATATGGCATTGCTTCCAGTCATGCTAGACCCGAATCGAAGACAATTTTGTGGTGGAATAATTGGATTTGCAGCAAATTATGGTCAGCGGAGACAACATAAATCGCTTGAACATTGAAAGGCAAGTTTTGTTTTTTTCTGGGAACAAGTAGACTGTCTGCATAGTTGGAGAAAACCACCGGTCGCCGGCACTTGTGGACATTTCTGCATCCATAAATCTCATCTTTGGTCTTCCTCTTTTCCTTCTACCTGGCAACTCCATCTGCAGCAGCCTTTTCCCATTGTATCTCTCCTCTGTACGTGTCCAAACCATCTCAATCTCGCCTCTCTCACTTTGTCTCCAAGCCATCCTACATGTGCTGTCCCTCTAATATACTCATCTCAGCATCTTCAGCTCCATTACTTCCAGTTCAACCTCCTGTCTTTTTGTCAGTGCCACGGTCTCCAAACCGTACAACATCGCTGCTCTTACTACGGTCTTGTACACTTTCCCTTTCACTCTTGCTGGCAACCTTCTGCCACAAATCACTCTTGACACTCTCCTCCAGCCATTCCAACCTGCTTGCACTCTCTTCTTCACTTCTCTTCCGCATTTGCTATTGCTTTGTACAGTTGACCCCAGATATCTTAACTCTTCTGCTTTGACCACCTCTACTCCTTATAGCTGTACCATTCCACTGTCCTCACCCTCATTCACAGACATGTCCTCCGTCTTGCTCCGACTGACTTTTATTCCCCTTCTTTCTAATGCACACCTTCATGTCTAAGTTTCCTTCCACTTGCTCCCTGTTCTCACTACAGATCACAATATCATCTGCAAACATCATTGTCCGTGGGGCCTCTTGCCTGATGTCATCTGCCAGCCTGTACATTACCATTGCAAACAAGAAAGGGCTTAGGGCTGAGCCCTGGTGCAATCCAACATCCACTTGAAACGACTCCGTAATTCCTACTGCGCATCTCACTGCCGTCACACTGTCTTTATACATATCCTGTACCAATCTCACATACTTCTCCACCACTCCTGATTTCCTCATGCAGTACCACAACTCTCTCAGCACCCTGTCATATGGCTTCTCGAAATCCACAAACACAATGCAGCTTCTTCTGGCCTTCTCTATACTTTTCCATCAACATTCTCAAAGCAAATATGGCATCTGTAGTACTCTTTCTTGGCATGAAACCATATTGCTGCTCACATATCTCCACATCTCCTCTTCCCCTCACTTCCACTACTCTTTCTTATAACTTCATGCTGTGGATGCTCAACTTTATGCCTCTAGTTACTACAGCACTGAACATCACTTTGTTTTTGAATGTTGAAACCAGTATACTTCTTCTCCACTCCTCAGGCATCCTCTCACTTTCTAAGATCTTGTTAAACAATTTAGTCAAAAAGTCAATTGCCATTTCTCCTAAGCATCTCCCTGCCTCCACTGGTATATCATCTGGCCCAGCTGCCTTACCACTTTTCATTCTCTTCACAGCTGTCCTTACTTCCTCCTTGCTAATCTGTTACACTTCCTGATTCACTATCTCCACCTCGGCCAACCGTCTCTCTCTGTCATTTTCTTCATTCATCAGCTTCTCAAAGTACTATATCCACTTTCTCAACACACTCTTCACTTGTCGGGACATTTCCATTTGCATCCTTTATCAGCCTAATCTGCTGCACATCCTTTCCGGCTTGAGCTCATCAGGGCTCTCCAGAAAATCAGAAGTAGCCGGCTAAAAAAAGTAGTAGGTGGCTCTGGAATTTGTGGTGGTAAAGCCACCGCAGCGCACCAAAGGTGCACTAATGCTAGAGGGGGCATGCCCTGCCCACCCCACCCTGCCCCCAGAAAAATTTGAAATTTACATGCCTTCTGGTGGCTTCTGGTGCATTCTCAATGAATAAATTATTAACCACTTCCCTGTAAAATACTTGCAAAATATGTATGAAATTTACCTCCAGATGTTTGTGCGCTTGGCTTTCTCAGTTACTCTCTGTAGTATACTGCCTGGCTCTGTAACAGAACTACACCAGTGTGGTCACATGGTCCGGCTCAGCCAATCAGGGCGCAAGAATTGATCAACAAATATGGTGTCACTTCAGGTCATGATCTGAATCGAAGACAATTTCATGGTGGAATAATTGGATTTGCATCAAATTATGGGCAGCAGAGATGATATAAATCACTTGAACATTGAAAGTCAAGTTTTTTTTTTTTTTCTGGGATCGACATAGCCAGCGCAGACCGTCTGTGTAAGCGGAGAAAACCGCCAGTCGCCGGTGCTTGTGGATATCTCTGTCTAATCGGTACAGGTCCTTTTCTCCATCTTTAGTGTCTAACCTTTCATATAGTTCATCATATGCCTTTTCCTTTACTTCTGCTCTCTTTGCTTTCCCTCGGATCTCCTTGTATTCTTGTCTGCTCTCTTGAGCTCTCTTTTTATCCCAGTTTTGCTTTGCAAACTTCCTCCTCCTTATACTCTCCTGGACTTCCTCATTCCACCCTCAAGTCTCCTTGTCTTCCTTTCTTTGTCCTGATGTCACTCCCAGCACCTTCCTAGCTGTCTCCCTCACCACTTCTGCAATAGTTGTCCAATCATCTAATACCTCTTCACCCAAAGTCTGTCGCACCATATCCCTAAATTCTGACTTGCAATCATCCTCCTTCAACTTCCACCATTTGATTTTTCTCTTTCTTTATTTTCTTTACCTCTACCATCATCCTCCCAACCACCATCCGATGCTGCTTAGCTACACTCTCCCCTCCTATCACTTTGCAGTCTCCAATCTCCTTCAGATTGCATCTCCGACATAAAATATAGTCCACCTGAGAACACTTTCCTCCACTCTTATATTATGTTACTCTATGCGCTTCTTTCTTCTTCAAGTATGTATTCATCACAGCCATTTCCATCCTCTTTGTGAACTCCACCACCATCTGCCCTTCTACATTTCCCTGCTTCACTCTATACCTACCCATGACCTCCTCATCACCCCAAGTGGTTTTTGGTATCTTTTCAACCACTTCATCCAATTCACCCCAGAATTCTTTGTCCTCCTCTATCTTGCACCCCACTTGAGGGGTATATGCACTGACAATGTGCATCATCATCCCTTCGATTTCCAGCTTCACACTCATCACTCAGTCACTCACTCTCTTTACCTCCAACACACTCTTCATTCAGGATTCATTCAGGATCCATAGCATTTCTCCTCTGATCCACACAATGACAGAAAAGCTTGAAACCACCTCAGATGTTCCTGGCCTTACTTCCCTTCCACTTTGTTTCTTGTACATACAGGATGTCAGTCAATCTCCTCTCCATCATGTCAGCCAGTTCTCTTCCTTTACTACTCATAGTGCCAACATTTAAAGCTCCAAGTGTCAATTCCACTCTCCTGCCTTTTCCTGCATTACCTAAAAATGACATTTCGGGTAGTTTTTTTTCGAGGGATTACAAGATACTTCTCTGTAAGTGGAGCCATTCCAATGTAGCCACTTTAGGATCGAATACAGTTAGTTCATAGTGCCTTACAGTTATACGCTCCAAATACTGTAGTTTGGATTCGGATGGTAAGGCAAATCAAATAATTTCAAACCAACTCTATGTTTCATTCATTTTTAGAGAGACAATTTTGAATGACTTATCTTTGATGATTTTTGGAAAGTCAAGACATGAACACAGCCAACTCCAAAAGTATTGGAACAGTTCTTTTGTTTTTGCTGTACACTGAAGACGTTTGAGATCAAAAGATGATGATAAATAAGAATTTCAGCTTTTATTTCCTGCTAAAAGCTGTGTTAGATCTAGATGTGTTAAACAACTTAGAACATGGCACCTGTTTCTTTGAACCCACACATTTAACAAGTGATCACAAATATTGGCACATGCGACTGAGATACAGTGGGGCAAAAAAGTATTTAGTCAGTCACCAATTGTGTAATTTCTCCCACTTAAAAAGATGAGAGAGGCCTGTAATTTTCATCATAGGTATACCTCAACTATGAGAGACAAAATGAGAAAAAAAATCCAGAAAATCACATTGTCTGATATTTAAAGAATTTATTTGCAAATTATGGTGGAAAATAAGTATTTGGTCAATAAAAAAAGTTCATCTCAATACTTTGTTATATACCCTTTGTTGGCAATGACAGAGGTGAAACGTTTTCTGTAAGTCTTCACAAGGTTTTCACACACTGTTGCTGGTATTTTGGCCCATTCCTCCATGCAGATCTCCTCTAGAGCAGTGATGTTTTGGGGCTGTCGCTGGGCAACACGGACTTTCAACTCCCTCCAAAGATTTTCCATGGGGTTGAGATCTGGAGACTGGCTAGGCCACTCCAGGACCTTGAAATGCTTCTTACGAAGACACTCCTTCGTTGCCTGAACGGTGTGTTTCATTGTCATGCTGAAAGACCCAGCCACGTTTCATCTTCAATGCCCTTGCTGATGGAAGGAGGTTTTCACTCAAAATCTCACGATACATGGCCCCATTCATTCTTTCCTTTACATGGATCAGTCGTCCTGGTCCCTTTGCAGAAAAAACAGCCCCAAAGCATGATGTTTCCACCCCCATGCTTCACAGTAGGTATGGTGTTCTTTGGATGCAACTCAGCATTCTTTCTCCTCCAAACATGACAAGTTGACTTTTTACCAAAAAGTTCTATTTTGGTTTTATCTGACCATATGACATTCTCCCAATCCTCTTCTGGATCATCCATATGCTCTCTAGCAAACTTCAGACGGACCTGGACATGTACTGGTTTAAGCAGGGGGACACGTCTGGCACTGCAGGATTTGAGTCCCTGGCGGCGTAGTGTGTTACTGATGGTAGCCTTTGTTACTTTGGTCCCAGCTCTTTGCAGGTCATTCACTAGGTCCCCCCATGTGGTTCTGGGATTTTTGCTCACCGTTCTTGTGATCATTTTGACCCCACAGGGTGAGATCTTGCGTGGAGCCCCAGATCGAGGGAGATTATCAGTGGTTTTGCATGTCTTCCATTTTCTAATAATTGCTCCCACAGTTGATTTCTTCACACCAAGCTGCTTACCTATTGCAGATTCAGTCTTCCCAGCCTGGTGCAGGTCTACAATTTTGTTTCTGGTGTCCTTTGACAGCTCTTTGGTCTTGGCCATAGTGGAGTTTGGAGTGTGACTGTTTGAGGTTGTGGACAGGTGTCTTTTATACTGATAACAAGTTCAAACAGGTGCCATTAATACAGGTAACGAGTGGAGGACAGAGGAGCCTCTTAAAGAAGAAGTTACAGGTCTGTGAGAGACAGAAATCTTGCTTGTTTGTAGGTGACCAAATACTTATTTTACCGAGGAATTTACCAATTAATTCATTAAAAATCCTACAATGTGATTTCCTGGATTCTTTCCCCCCATTCTGTCTCTCATAGTTGAAGTGTACCTATGATGAAAATTACAGGCCTCTCTCATCTTTTGAAGTGGGAGAACTTGCACAATTGGTGGCTGACTAAATACTTTTTTGCCCCACTGTATTTCTTGTTGTCCAGATGTGCTCTGTTAGATGGATTGTTTAAACGATTAACAGTTCTGAATGTCTACTCTTGGTTTCAGCCCTGGGTTTCACCTGTGAAGATCAGAGAGCTCTCTATGGGAGAAAAGCAAACCATTTAGAAGCTGAGAAAAGAGGGAAGCTCTATCAGAGCCAGTGCACAAGCACCACACACAGCCAATCCAGCAATTTGAAATGTACTGAAAAAAAGAAAGAAAAACCACTGGTATACTAACAACCAGACATCAAACAGGTCAGCCAGGAAAAACACCAGCAGGCGATGACAGAAGCATTGCAAGAGCTGCAAAGAAAAGCCCCAAAGCAACAATCAGTGTCATCACCAACAGTCTCCACAGGGGAGGAGTGAAGGCATCAGAATCCAGTATTCAAAGAAGACTTTGAAAACAGAAATATAGCTGCCATACCAGAAGATGCAATCTGTTCCTGGGCTCACTAATTTTTATTGATGATGTAACTCATGATAGTAGCAGCAGAATGAATTCAGAAGCTGACAGAAATATTCTGTCTGCCAATTTACAGAGACATGCATCCAAACTAATTTGGAAGAACTTTGTCATGCAGCAAGACAATGACGGTTTTAGACTATCAAGTCAATCAGCAGACCGTAACCCAATTGAGCATGCATTTCAAATCCTGAAGAGGAGGATGAAGGGAGAAACCGCCCCAAAACAAACAGCAACTGAAAGAAACTGCAAAAAGCATCATAAAAGAAAAATGCAACAGTCTGGTGATATCAGTGGGTCGCTAGTTTGATGCAGTTATTGCAAGTGAGGGATATGCAACAAATATTGAGTGTTACGCTATCTACATTCACTGGATATAAGCAATCACACACTCTGATAGCCTAGTAGTAGAGCAGCCAATCAGCTCATATACCATGAGTAGAGAAAAACAAAATGGTACAGTGTGTTGCTGAACCAACCGAGGACGAAATAAAAACTCTACTTGAAAACAAAACCCAAAAATTATCACGTATTTAAAAGAAACTGAAATAGCTAAAAGAATATAGTCCCCCTCCCAATATCTCTTGTTCCACACTCCAGCCTAGTCAGTAATTCACCTTTAAGTTGGTTTGCCAACTGCCAAAAAACCCTAAAGAAGAATAAAACTCCAAAAAATACCAAAAAAAGGAAGCAACAAAATATGGAATAAAAGTATTTGATGGTAAGAATGTATCTTTTTTATTTTTCAAGAATTATTATAGAATTTTTCACAAATTGCTACTGTCATTTTGCTGGTTTGTTTACATTCTAAGCAGAAATGATTTTGTCGGACGTTTTGTATGAAGTTTTTATTTATCGAATTTGCAAAAAACAAAACTAAAAATGCTCTGCTTCTCAAAATCCAGTGAACGTGGACAGAATAAAACAGTTATTCCACTCAATCTCGTCGTACATGGCTTATAGCTAAGTCGGCCCTACGTGCCTCACGGGCTATCAGGTCATGTATGACTTGAATTTTGTGGAATAACTTAATTATTTACGTTAACACTATCCATTCCAATACTTTTGCTCACCAAAAAGTTAGGTGGTCAGCCACCTAAGGTGTCATGTTCTAAATTGTTTAACATCAGGAAATGAAAGCTGAAATTCTGATCTCTCATCTCATATTCATCTTTTGATCTCAAACCCAAATGTCTTGTGTTTAGCAAAAACAAAAGAACTGGCCTTGTCGTTCCAATACTTTCGGAGGTGACTGTATTGGCCTAGATATGTAGATGTGTGTATATATAACATTGATCCTGAACATGAGAAGGGTGAAAGTATAAACTTTCTATGCTTGCAGTATGTGAACCTGTTCAGGAGTTACTGCCCAGTGGAAAAGGTCATACTCTGAGGCAGCAACCTTCAGTAAAACATTATATGTAGAATGATGTGTTTGCTTTGTGAGTGTTCACACTATGTTTTGTAAACTAGGTAATTCCACTTTAATATCCACTAAATTTGAAATAAAACTTCTTCTTTTGGCTGCTCCCAATTAGGGGTCGCCACAGCGGATGTTTCGTCTCCATCGCTCCCTGTCTTCCGCATCCTTCTCTACCACACCTGCCACTTTCATGTCCTCTCTCACCACATCCATGTATCTCCTCTTTGGCCTTCCTCGTTTCCGTATGCCTGGCAGCTCCATCCTCAACATTCTCCTTCCAACATGCTCTGCATCTCTTCTCAGGATGTGCCCATGCCATCTCAGTCTCATCTCTCTTAGCTTAATTCCCAAGCTCTCCACATGTGCCGTCCCTCTGATGTGCTCGTTCCTTATCCTGTCCAACCTTGTCACTCCCATCGCAAACCTTAACATCCTCAACTCCGCCACCTCCAACTCCGCCTCCTGTCTCTTCGTTAAGGGTACGGTCTCCAATCCATACATCACAGCTGGTCTTACTACTGTCTTATACGTCTTACCTTTCACTTTTGCTGGGACTTTCCAATCACAAATGACTCCTGAAATCCTTCTCCAACTGCTCCACCCTGCCTGCACTCTCTTTCTCACCTCACTATCACAGCCCCCATTTTCCTGCACAGTTGACCCCAAGTACTTGAATTCACCAACTTTCTTTACATCAGCACCTTACATCTTCACTACACTCTCATCCCCATTCTCATTGATGCACGTTTTGCTCCTGCTCACCTTCATTTCCTCTTCATTCCAATGCATCCCTCCATCTCTCCAAACCCAGCTCAAGCTCCTTTCTACTTTCACCACATATCACAATATCCTCTGCAAACATCATGTTCCATGGTGACTCTTGCCTCACTTCGTCCATCAAGCTATCCATCACTATGTCAAACAAGAAAGGACTCAAAGCAGATCCTTGATGGAGTCCCACCTTCACCTTGAACCATTCAGTCGTTCCAACTGCACACCTCACTGCTGTTTCACTGTTCTCATACATGTCTTGCACCGCTCTAATATACTTCTCATTCACTCCACTCTTTCTCATACAATACCATAACTCATCTCTCGGCACTCTATCGTATGCCTTCTCAATTTGAAATAAAAACACTGCAATAAAAACACATATCAGCATGGATTGTATTCTGGTTACAAAGTTTTGGTTTTCCTCGACATTGTGGGTTACAAATTTAGTGGACTTCATAAAACTGAATCCAAACAGTCGGATTGATTCTTTAATTAAAATGCCAGAATGCAATCTTGTGATGGAAACTGTGTGTCATATTGTGATCAGGTGAATTCAAATCAAGATTTTTCTCTACATTTCATTTTACATTATGCGAGCGGATGAAGTGTGGTGTTCCGTATAACACTGTGTGTAAACCTGTGAAGAAACTGCACACGACTGCAAAGTTAACACAGAGAGAGTGAGAACATCTTATCTGAAATTCCAAGACTGTTGTAGCTGATGCAAGATACAGTATTGTTGAGGATGCACTTGTTTAACCCTGGAGTGAAACTGAATGGTAGTTTGGTTTGCATTAACAGAATAATCAGTATGCATACATACATACTGCAGGTAAAAACTTCAGATTCACGTGTTTAGGATGCCATATTTTAGAATTAGTTGCTTAATGTAAATCTGCAGAAAGCTTTTCAATATTTCAAGCTTTTCAATATTTTTGGCTTATTCCTTAATGAAGTAAAATGAATAAATTACTGTCATTTATGGCAATATACTGTATTTTCAGATGTCTTTCTTATTTTTATTTATATATATATATATATATATATATATATATATATATATATATATATATATATATAAAAATACATATTCGTGAAGATGTGAAGTTTATCTTCGAGTGGTAAATATATTCACGAGTGACACATGTGCCTCTATTATTGGCACCCCTGGAAATGATAGTGAACGCAATGCAACTGAAGCATGTTTCCCATTTAAATTGTACATTTTTGAGTTGACTGGAGTGTGTAGGAACTTTCAAACTGTAATCCATAACCTCCTGATTAACTGGGGGACAAATATGAGGTGACACAGAGGACAAATTCTCTTACCGTGTGTCCGAAATCGCTCACTCGTTCATTACTCCCTATACACGGAATTAGTATATAGAGGGCTATATAGTGAGCTCATTGGTAAAATAAAAAAAAAAAAAAAAAAAACAACCAAAAACCACTTTCGGACTCTAGTCCGTCACACTGGCATTTGCGTCATTACTGTCGCACAATTAAAACGTGCCATATCAGCCAGCTGGTGGGTTTTCAAAATAATAAATACATGCATGTATTTTTTTATAAATCCATATTATATGGAGCGTATTTCCCGCATTAATCAATACAAAGTAGCTGCATCTTTCAGTTTTTTAAAATCAAGGCTGAATACTTTCTTCTTTGCCGCTGCCTTTTATTAAATCAAATCTGAGACTTTTAATTTGATTTCTTTCAGCGTGACCGCAATGCATGATGGGATATATTGCTTGGTTAGTGACCATCGGTTGTACACTACTTTTCGTGATGCATTGTGGGATACTTTGAGTGCACTATATAGGGTGTAATAATCCTCACTGTTGTTTCGGACAGTGCTACAAAATGGTGTCCTCACTATATAGTGCCCTACATAGTGAGTAGTGAGTGATTTTGGACACAAGGCATATCATCCATCAATATGGGAAAGTGTGGCAGCAGGGGCGTGGTCAAGCGCCGGTCTGTGACAGGAAGGCGGAGTCAGGGAAGGTAAGTGGCAGAATCACTACACCTGACATGAATTAACCTGTTTGTGTGTGTCTTCCCAGTGACTGTGCCCTATTTAAGGAGAGAGAGTGAGAGCAGAGGGAGCTCTCTCCCCAACCAGACGACTTGAGTGTGTGCCTGCGTGTGTGGCTGAGAGAGTAAAATTTACACTGAAAAGTGAAAATAAAAGAGTTTTGTGAACTCAGTTCTGGCCTGCCGTCCATCTGTGCTCCACCCACCCATACGAACTGCTACAGAAAGATAAGAGAACACATACCAAATGAGGGAGAAGTGTGTTGGCCTTCATCAGTCAGGGAATGGTTATTTTAAAAAAAAATTATACATTATATATATATATATATATATATATATATATATATACACACACACACACACACACACACACACACACACACAGAGTGGTGCTTGAAAGTTTGTGAACCCTTTAGAATTTACATTTCTGCATAAATATGACCTAAAACATCATCAGATTTTCACACAAGTCCTAAAAGTAGATAAAGAGAACCCAGTTAAACAAATGAGACAAAAATATTATACTTGCTCATTTATTTATTGAGGAAAATGATCCAATATTACATATCTGTGAGTGGTAAAAGTATGTGAACCTCTAGGATTAGCGGTTAATTTGAAGGTGAAATTAGAGTCAGGTGTTTTCAATCAATGGGATGACAATCAGGTGTGAGTGGGCACCCTGATTTATTTAAAGAACAGGGATCTATCAAAGTCTGATCTTCACAACACGTTTGTGGAAGTGTATCATGGCATGAACAAAGGAGATTTCTGAGGACCTCAGAAAAAGTGTTGTTGATGCTCATCAGGCTGGAAAAGGTTACAAAACCATCTCTAAAGACTTTGGACTCCACCAATCCACAGTCAGACAGATTGTGCACAAATGGAGGAAATTCAAGACCATTGTTACCCTCCCCAGGAGTGGTCGATCAACAAAGATAACTCCAAGAGCAAGGCGTGTAATAGTTGGCAAGGTCACAAAGGACCCCAGGGTAACTTCTAAGCAACTGAAGGCCTCTCTCACATTGGCTAATGTTAATGTTCATGAGTCCACCATCAGGAGAACACTGAACAACAATGGTGTGCATGGCAGGGTTGCAAGGATAACGCCACTGCTCTCCAAAAAGAACATTGCTGCTCGTCTGCAGTTTGCTAAAGATCACGTGGACAAGCCAGAAGGCTATTGGAAAAATGTTTTGTGGACGGATGAGACCAAAATAGAACTTTCTGGTTTAAATGAGAAGCATTATATTTGGAGAAAGGAAAACACTGCATTCCAGCATAAGAACCTTATACCATCTGTGAAACATGGTGGTGGTAGTATCATGGTTTGGGCCTGTTTTGCTGCATCTGGGCCAGGACGGCTTGCCATCATTGATGGAACAATGAATTCTGAATTATACCAGCAAATTCTAAAGGAAAATGTCAGGACATCCGTCCATGAACTGAATCTCAAGAGAAGGTGGGTCATGCAGCAAGACAACGAACCTAAGCACACAAGTCGTTCTACCAAAGAATGGTTAAAGAAGAATAAAGTTAATGTTTTGGAATGGCCAAGTCAAAGTCCTGACCTTAATCCAATCGAAATGTTGTGGAAGGACCTGAAGCGAGCAGTTCATGTGAGGAAACCCACCAACATCCCAGAGTTGAAGCTGTTCTCTCCGGAGGAATGGGCTAAAATTCCTCCAAGCCGGTGTGCAGGACTGATCAACAGTTACCGGAAACGTTTAGTTGCAGTTATTGCTGCACAAGGGGGTCACACCAGATACTGAAAGCAAAGGTTCACATACTTTTGCCACTCACAGATATGTAATATTGGATCATTTTCCTCAATAAATAAATGACCAAGTATAATATTTTTGTCTCATTTGTTTAACTGGGTTCTCTTTATCTACTTTTAGGACTTGTGTGAAAATCTGATGATGTTTTAGGTCATATTTATGCAGAAATATAGAAAATTGTAAAGGGTTCACAAACTTTCAAGCACCACTGTATATATATATCTGCTCACCTGAAAATGCTCATTTCTACTGTTAGGGCAATAATAATAAAGTGGACACCAACTGGAACTGTTACAGACTCGCCTGGAAGAGGACCCAAGTCCACCTTACCTTTGAATAGTTTTAGACCAAACTTCGTAGCATTTTTAGTGCTTTTAGGAACAGGATTTTCTTTCATAATTTGTAATTCTTCCTCACTTGGGCGGCACGGTGGTGTAGTGGTTAGCACGGTCGCCTCACAGAAAGAAGGTTCTGGGTTCGAGCCCAGCAGCCGGCGAGGGCCTTTCTGTGTGGAGTTTGCACGTTCTCCCCGTGTCTGCGTGGGTTTCCCCCACAGTCCAAAGACATGCGGTTAGGTTAATATGGGACGGCCTTGGGCTGAGGTGCCCTTGAGCGAGGCACCTAACTCCCAACTGCTCGCCGGGCGCTGTTGGCATGGCTGCCCACTGCTCTGGATATGTGTGTGTGTTCACTGCTCATGTGTGTGTGTGCGCATGTGTGTGTTCACTGCTTCAGATGGGTTAAATGCAGAGAGGAAATTTCACAAGTGTGTGATAAATAAAGTTGTGCTTTCTTTCTTTCTTATGGTGACAAAGCGATTGGCCGCCATTTTGCTGAGTCGCTTGAGGTGATTATCGAGAAATAGTTTGAATTTCTCGACCAATCAGTTTGTGCGATTTCCTATAATCACCCCCGTATTTATACTCAAAAATATTCCAGGAGAGACTCAGTGCTGTTTTACTGGCAAGGGGAGGTTTTATAAAGTATTAAATGCAGGGGTGCCAATAATAGTAGCACGTGTTTTTGTTGAAAATATTTCTTGATGAGGGATTTGTGAGATGAAGTGACTTCACCAAAAGGGGGATTTTTCTCTAATCCTTTTTATTAATTTTTTAACAAGGGGTGCCAATAATCATGGAGGACACTGTGTGTGTGTGTGTGTGTGTGTGTGTGTGTGTGTGTGTGTGTGTGTGTGTGTGTGTGTTGGGCACTGTTTTCTATGGCTAAATGATTAATTGCTTAAAGGCTTATGGCAACAAAAAAGAGTAAATTATTCTCATGTGACGATAAGTTTTATTCATTTTTTTTAAACACTACTCGGGGTAAATAAATAAAGATTCTCGTCTATGCTAAAATTATTATTTTGCAAACCTACCAACATTCCAAGTATTAATCATTTAAGTAATTAAAATTTTATTTCCATTTTTAGAGAATATGATGGCACTGATGTTAGATCAAGGCCATCAGCTCACACTCACCTTCTGCCACATGTAGGCTTCCCGGAGTGTGATGATCTCATGTCCTCGGTGATCTCCCTGTACAGCACACAACACACACACGATCTTTTCATCCTGTTTGCAGTACAGTGAGCCCTCCTGTCCATGTTCCTTGCACCTCAGTCTTTCCACGGTCACTGTGTCTCTCTTTCCTGATTCAGACGCACTCTGCTCCTCGCCCTGCTCCTCCATTCCTTCACCTCCACCCCCAGCAGCCTCGGCCTCCTCCAGCTGGTTCTCATTTGCCTCGGGTTGGGCATTGATGTGAGCATTGGCATTTACTCTAGGTTCGGGTGGGGTGTAGGGCTGAAGCGGATGTCTGGTGCTGCGTGTGTGTTTTTCGGCATGGACCATGCAGAAGGCAAAGCGGCAAATCACACACATTTGCGTAGCCAGCTGCGGTTCATCTGGTTCACATGCGTCACATGTGCCGTCCATCTGAGGCAGGTCATCTTCATCACTGCGTCTATCGCAGCATGCTCCTGGAGGGTTCATATTGGAGAAAGGTAGAAGGAGGGGTAGCAGTCTGGGAAGAGAGAGAGAGAGAGAGAGAGAGAGAGAGAGAGAGAGAGGTCCCAGGGAAGCCTAGAGGGAGAAAAGAGGAATTTAAAAATAGCCACAACTCCAGGGACACGGTAAACACACACAGAACAAATGTACTTTACTCAGCTTTCCACAGCTGAGCCCAAGCTTGCTGTGCTAAATCACTCTGACTGTTCTCTCCTCCACTACTAACAAAAACAGAGAAACTGTAAACAATGCCTGAAGTTCTGAGATCATCCAACCTGCACTTCCAACAGTGCTGGAGTCAAGTTCACCTGCAAGTCAGTCTCTAAGCTTCTGTACAAACCAAGTCAAAATGGGGTCTAGGCAGAGGAACGGGCTCAAGAACATGGAGTCACCACTGAATATTTTATTTTTCGAAGGAACTCTGGTTCACATAAAGAAAGTATACAGCATGTTGAAGGAGTGTAAAGTGTTACTATTGACTGGTGGAGGAATCATATTTATGTCACTTATTTACACAGAGCTTGCAAAATTCAGTAACAGTCCAAGTGAACGTCTCAGAAACTGAAGTCTTAGTGGACTTTCAGGTCGGTGTCAGTGAGATTAGAGTACTTAGTATACTGCGGACTTTCCAACAGTGGTGGAAGAGTTTGGCTCGGAGCATCTCAAGTGCATCGAGTCCTACAAAGTTCTACTATTATAATACAGGGGGCTGCAAAAGTAGATATACAGTAATGAAAACACACAAAATGTTTTTATAGATTATACAAACATATCAATAATAAACATATTAATCCCTCAAATGTTCAAACTCTTTGCCCCCAGCATTCTCACACTCCACTAGTCGAGTGTGGACACCCATGCACACTCTGGCACAAAGGTCTTTATCAGCATCAATTTCCTGGCAAGCCTCCTGTATGAACTGAATCATGGCATCAACAGAACGTGGCTTGCGTGCGAAAACCCTATCTTTTACACATCCCCAGAAAAAGAAGTCCACAGGCGTGAGATCTGGCGAACGCGGTGGCCAGTCAACGGCTCCCTGATGTCCAATCCACCTGCTGGGAAATTCTTTGTCAAGTAGCGCATGCACATTGAGTGCGAAGTGCGGTGGTGCCCCATCCTGCTGAAAGTAGAACTCATCCTGCTGTTGTTGTTTGCGTATAATCCTACTGTATACCTACTTTTGCAGACCCCTGTATAATACCAGAACGTCAAAGACGTAGTGGCTCATCTGGCCTGCCGTTAAAACCACCATGACTACCAAAACATCAAACAGAACTGAAATGTGACAATGTGAGAGAGGACCAACCTCCATGACTAATTGTTTATGACAGAAAGGACTAAATTTTGTTCCCCACGGGAAGATCTACCCAAAACATAGATCAGAACTGAATTCGCATGATAAATGAGAGAGGAGATACAATTCCAGTCAGAAGAAAACGGTGTTGTAGTCGAGTCACTAAACCTCGAGTCCGAGTCCAGTATCTAGTCCCCAGTGTTCAAGTCCGAGTCAAGTCCAAGTCATTAAGGGTCCACTGTTGATCTGAGTCGTGTCCAAGAACAAGATTCCAACCGCACCATTTGACGGTGGCTGTTTGAGCGCCATTAACATTAGTTTGTTCCTGAACATGCCGGATGAACAGGTGAATGTGTGTTCTCTTTGTCAGGGAGTGTGAAGATGTTGAAGATGTGTGAAGAGTGTGAGATGGTTGGGAGACGGATGTAAGCACAGAAGGTGTGTTTATTAATACAAGTGAAGACAGGTAAACGATCCAGAATGGCAGGGAAAATCGTAAAACAGGCAGTAGGTCGAGCGAGGCACAAACAGGCTATCATAGACTTGGCAGGATCAAAGACAAGAAACAGGAAAATCAGGGATCGGGAACCCAAATAAGGAAATAAAGCTCAGTAATGTGTCAGCAACACAACTCAATACTTCACAAAGTAAGTGTGTTTTCACAGTTTTTATATAGGCACACTGATTGCGCCTTAATCCTGTGCAGGTGCGAGTCGTTTACGCCGCATGCAAGTGAGTCCGCTTGGCACACATGCACTGTCTTGAGCGCGCCCAAAAGTCTATCTGATGCACGTGCCAAGGTGTGCAGGTGTGACACTCTTGCAGGAAATTAGTACAAAAATTTATGTAGATATAAATACCTTATGCCAAATTATTATGGCGTGTTACAAAAAATAAAGAAAAAATCCGAGTCCTCGTCTCCAATTTATGAGTCTGAATGCAGCTAATGCACGAGTCCAAGTCATCAGCGCTCAAGTCCAAGTTGAGTCACGGGTCCTTAAAATTAGGGCACGAGTCGGACTTGAGTACTGCAAGTCTGGAAGAAAATGTGTTAAGTTGACCTTATTACTAATTTGTTAGCAAAAAAATTGACAATACAATGACCAAGTTTTGTGCAGAAGGCCTAGCAGGGCTTGACATTAAGGACTGCCCGATTGCCTGGGGCAAGTGAAACATGCATTCGGGCAAGTGGGATATGTGGGCAACCGGGCAAGTTGGAATGAGCATATATTACAAACTAGCACCACAAAAATTAGGCTTTTTAATATTTTATTTCAGTTCCTAAAAGCGTCCCTCACTACGTATCTGCCATTATGTCTTGGCTGTTTTCTTAGTCTCGGTTTCATTTACTGCTTTGCAAGTTATTTTATATACCCCTGCTGTTGTAGTATGGTACGCGCTAGCCTTAACGCCAGGCATTGCCTGAATGACAAAACGTTCGGGTAGAAATATTTTAGCGAGTTAGGCCCATCCGGGCACACCTATGGTTGGCTTCTTTAAGCATGAAAATGATTTTTGACTGAGTACATTACACAAAACAAGACGTATTAACCAGCATCCTCACCTCCCCTGTGATCGCCATTTTGTTTTTTTCTTCCCAATTTGTAACGGTGATTCCGATTGGCTCGCTTCAGGCACGAGTGCGCATTTGTGCTCGTGTTCTTAAAGTGGTGCATATAGTGTTTACCATCCCCCTATCAAGTAGCATTGGTGACCAGGGATTCTCAGCAGTCAAAAGAATCAAAAGTGACTGGAGATTGCACGCATGCTGAAAGAGAAGAGCAGGGAGGACTGGGAATCAAGCAGCAGTCATTTATTTACACCCAATACTAAAACTTGTAGTGTCCTAGCAGCCATCACAAAGATGTGGACAAAAAGCCCAGAAACTCCTATTTACCCAGGCAAAAACAGTACAGGATTTATCTTGTAGCGTCCTGATCCCCAGATCTTTAACCCAGCCACATATAAAAGTTGTACTCTTCCATGTTCTTCCAGGTTTTCATCTGTGTGTCCATGTAGAACGATGACTGCAGCACCAGGTAGTCTAAGATGTCAGGAACTCAACGGATGGATAATTTTCCAACTCATAATGAATGAATAACTTTATTTAAACACAACAAGTTGATCAGCAGAGCTGGTGGAGTGACGCATGTATAGATACAGATAATTACAAATACAAAAGGCTAAAAATATACACAATCTTTTGAGAAAAAAACTTTAAATCTGTTGATTATCTTTTAGTTATATTCACATTAAATTAATTAATAGTATGCATAACTATTGTCTTTGTATTTAGTTCCAGCTACAATATGATCACATTTTATTCTACTCGTCAAATTTGGGTGGTACATTTTTCTTTCATAGGAAAAATCCTTCTTTGTTAGCGTGTAAGGATCTAATCTCACTGAGTGGTTTCTATATCCACTTTTTTTAAGTGTACTTCTTGGTTTTAATAACTTGCTTTTAGACATGTTTACTACTTCTTTGATTCAGGAGCTTGGTTGCAAATTTGAATTCCCCTCCGGGGATTAATAAAGTAATTCTGATTCTTGTTTGCTGAACACAAACATGGCAATAAGTTCTTGTGTTAATGGACCAGACTCCACTTTTGGATCATTAATCCCTTGTGACTGAGAACACCCTGCATGAATGGTTTGGCTTCTGGCACATCCATACAGTTTTAAATACAATACCTACAATCTAAAAATTTGTTTTTATTGCATTTATTTAAATTCTCATCTGTAACAGGGAGTGATGTTGCATCCCATTAATACACTTTACAACAGATTATTAGATTCTAATAGAATAGATGAGCCAAAATAATTGGGGATCTTTTTTAATGGACCCCGACTCGGTATAAGTATGAACAGGTGGGCCTTAAAGCAGAAAAGGTTGAAAACCCCTGTTCTACAGGCCCAGATCTTGATGCATATAATGCTGAGAGGGCAGTCCACCTATGATGGACGGAGGGACAGCGTAAACGGTGTCCACAAGTTGCAGAGGCTGCACAGGAAGCTGATGTAGATGTGGAGGACATGTTGTTTAATTTCCTCCTAAACGCAGTGGCAAACTGAATGATAAGACAGTACTGCAGTACAGACTCCTGTTTTATAATGTTTTTAGTTTTATAATTCATCTTTGCAATATTGCTAGTCATTGTTATAGGCAAAACAAAGCGGGTTTTGTGTCCTAAACTCTATATAAAAAGACGTATTACGTACTTGTACCATACGCAGAAGTTTTACATATATGATATTGATTTACGTTTCATGTTTTCAGGACTTGTCTTGTTCTTCTGTTGCAGAAATAAATGTTTTTAAAAAAATAAAATAAAATAAAAAATTATATATATCATCTCATCTCCTTATCTCTAGCCGCTTTATCCTTCTACAGGGTCGCAGGCAAGCTGGAGCCTATCCCAGCTGACTATGTGTGAGAGGCGGGGTTAGGGTTGCAAAGGGGTGGAAACTTTTCGGGAATTTTGAAGGGCCCGGGAACATTGGGAATTTTCAGTTTTGGCATTTATTAAGTTTTAAACATTTTAAAACATTTCATCACCCAGAAAAACAAATTAAAACCCATGTTAAGCCTTTCTTTCAATTATGTACCGTTTTGTGCTAATTAAGAACAGGACATATTGCTAAAGGCCAATTAATAAAAGGCTTTTAGTTTTTCAATATTAGTATTACATTCCGATTTTTCAGTGAAAAATGATTATTCTCAATCTCAATTATCTAGTCCGAGGGACACTTAATAGAAATCCAGTCAAAATTGTCAAAGGTCAAATGCGCATTCCCAAGTTCCCTACCACAAAAATGTAGAAGGTCTTGTACCCTTTGGTCTACTACACATATTTTGAATATTTTTTTTGTGTTGGGGACCTCTCGAATCTGCATTTCAATAGATTTCTATTAAGTGTCCCTCAGACAAGATATCTAGTAATTTTGAATTGAATAGATTATTTTTCTAGAGTAGATCCTTTGGTAAGAATTAACTGGAAATCTAACTCATTGCATAACAAGTAGTGATTTCTAAAAATCTTGCAAAAACTCAATTTTGACCATTTTTATTACAAAATTTTACAAAACTTGAAGACTTGTCTACAGATTTAATCACAAAGGTATCACATCATAAAATAACAAGGAATATTAAAACAATTTAAAATTTAAAATTTCTAATGACTAGTAGTCTTGAAATAAGTTTTGCTGCTTGTAAAATATATTAGTGCCACTTTTTTCTTTGACTCTGGAGCAAGGCTGTTTAACGTCATTGTTTTAATAGCATTGTAGACCCTAATCGTTACTTCTAATCCAATAATTTGCAAGCAAATTACTTAACAGGATATGGTTTACAAACCAGTTGCAAAATGAAAAAGGAATTCAAGCTGTTGAAGTGTAATTAGTAAACAAAAAAGTTACAGGAACCAGTCTTCAAAATCATAAGTAGAGTTGAAGTTGCTTTTGAAGAGAAGCTCTCACAAAGTCTAAGGTTATTGTTTAATTCATTATACATGTACCAGGGAAAACCCGTATTGTTTTTGTAAAACATTTGGTGGTTATTAATTTTCTCAATTGTTTAATTAGTTACATGCTTGTTTTTGCTTGTATGTTCTTCTGAACAGAACAGAGACCCAGAGAAATATCCTAATCTGAATAAAAGGACCTTATTTTTGTGGATCAATTTTTAAGTAGAGTTGGTTTTGAAAATTCCCAAAAGTTTCCCAAAATTTCCATGGAAATTTTCCACTCTGAAAATTCCCAGGAATTTTGCAACCCTAGGCGGGGTACACCCTGGACAAGTCACCAGGTCATTGCAGGGCTGACACAGAGACAAACGATCATTCATGCTCACACCTACGGTCAATTTAGAGCCACCAATGAGCCTAACCTGCATGTCTTTGGACTGTGGGGGAAACCGGAGCACCCGGAGGAAACCCACGCGGACACGGGGAGAACATGCAAACTCCGCACAGAAAGGCCCTCGCCGGCCACTGGGCTCGAACCCAGACCTTCTTGCTGTGAGGCGACAGTGCTAACCACTACACCACCGTGCCGCCCCTGTATATATAAAAAATATATATATATAATAATTCGGGGGGGGTTGAAGCCAGGGCAAAAGGTGTCAAAACTTAGTGTTGAGGCCTGACACGCACTGTTTATACAGCCTTTATGCATGACATCACGCATCACGTGATAATTACAGCTGGGGTCAGACAGACACCGTCTTTCATGCAAGCAAGGCTTAATCCATCTTCGAATATGGTTAATTTGTGTGCTGTTTTGTTCAAACACAGAAATAGATAAAAGGCATTGCCGTCTCCCCGCCATCAAGAAAAATGTTAACAAATAGAAGCAAATGCTTCAAGAACAACGAGAAAACGAGTGGTGAAAGAATACGAAGAGAGGAGCTCAGCCTGAAAACTCCAGAGAAATTCACGATTGTATTTAAAATGTATTTTACGACAACAGAAAGTCGGAAGTGAGTATGGAAGAGTTTGCTTAAGAATCTCGTTTTATTTTTTTTCTGCTCGCATTCGAGTTAGCTCCTTCATGAAAGTGTTTGATTTTCTTACAGGTGAAGCCGCTTCCTTATTCGACACGGAAAACCCAGATTGGTTTCAAATAACTCGGACATAAAGCTGGGCATACACTGTGCAATTTTTTCAATCGCGGTATTCAGCTGCTGCTCACACTGTACGAGTGAATCACAGGGGTAAACAGCACGCAGCTTACGATTCCTGTTCTCACACTATACGATCCGATGCTCGGATGCGATGTTCGGATCCGACGCTCAGGATTTCAAACAGGTTTGATTTTCATCCGATCGATCGGGAGGAGGTTGTGAGGTGTTAATCGCTTGTCGTTACCCCATGTATACTACACGATCCGAGACGCACGATTGAGCCAAAACTCGGCCCGATCTCCAAAATAGTCGCACGAGTGAAAATCGTGTCAAAATCGGGCCAAAAATCGCAGAGTGTATGCCCAGCTTTACTCAGTAAAAAACCCAACAAGGAATGACATGCGTGATATATCCTGAAAGAACAGAACAGATTAAGAGCAGAAGCTTTGTTTCTGTGATCAGAGAGAGAAACACTGTCCTGTGCAAAATGTCACCATGGAGCCAGAGTGTAGTAATGACCCTACAGTTAGAGAGAGTTCTACACAAACAGACTGAACTTTACAACAGCTGCCTGCATGTGAAACGGAAATAAATCGACTAAGGCAGGAAAAATTATTTTGGATAAAATTATTATTGTCCGTTACATGCTTATCAACCTGTGTGACTCAGTTGTGCCTTTTGAATTGAGAATAAATGAAGAGGGAACTGAACATTAACCGTTTATTGAAATTATTATTACAAGGGTGATTATAGTTACTATATGACTACAGCTACAACTGGAATGCGCGGATTCTGTTAGCATTTATAATTATTGTACCATCCACTATTAGATAACATTAAAATAAAATCTTACAACATTGTACAAATAACACTTCAGATCTTGTTTTAACAATAATAAGCATCACTGTATAAATGATAGAGTGCAAATAGCTGTGGAACCAGATGTCCGTGGAGTTGTTGAGACATGGAGGGGCAGGAATATCATCCAGCCCACAGTCGGAGCCCTTTGAGAGTAAATGCTTTGGCTTTTGCAGCACTCTGTCCCCAAAAGCTGATGTCGGGAAAAAGTCTTTACACAAAGAATGTTTTCTTGCTTTTGTAGTTTTTAACTGTTCTTCCGTAATGGGACTCTTCAGGAGTAAAAAGGTATATTCCAACATGTAGCTAATGCTAACACTAGGCCACAAATCTGCACCGTCACTCCAGTCGTTTAGAAGAATTTTGTAAGGATCATAACTACTAGTAAACTCTAATTTCCGCGTATAGCTATCCTTTGCTTCTTTCTGACTAAGATTATCCAAGTAATCCAGCAGTAGAGCTTTTTTAGCTGGAGTTTTCTTCGGACAACAGCAACAGACGCCGGACATCTTCGCTTGGCTTCAGTATGTGAACAAAGTGCGCTTGTCAGCTCAATGTGTGATCTTCATTTTATGTTGCAATTTGCAACTATTCTATGGTTTTCCTAAAAAAAAAAAAAAAGTAGTACTCGCAAAATAGGGGGTAAGTGGGTTTAAAAGTTAATGTTGAGCCCTGTCTAGTTTTTTCAAATAAAACAATCGGAACTGAAATCCACTAAGAAAATTCCATTGAGACACGATTTAACTGAAAATAAACAAAGCTGTAAACAAATGTTTACAACAGGAAAATCAACAAATGAATGGCCAAGTTTTGTACCTCAAGGGAAGATCGACCCAAAACATCGATCAGAACTGAAATCAGGTGAAAACTGAGAGGAGACACAATTCTAATCAGAAGTCCCAAAATTCATTAAATTGACCTAATTAGCAGTTTGTTAGCAAAAGATTGACAATACAGTGACCAAGTGTTGTGCAGAAGGACTAGTTCTTTCAAACGAAACAATCAGAACTGAAATCCATTGAGAATACAGGGAGGAGATACGATTTAACTGAAAATAAACAAAGTTGACAGGAAAATCAACAAACCAAGTTTTGTTCCTCAAAGGAAGATCTACCCAAAACATTGCTCAGAACTAGAATCAGATAAGAAAGGAGAGAGGAGATACAATTCTAGTGAAAGGCCTGGAAAATTCATTAATTTGGCCTAATTGCTAACTCGTTACCAAAATAATTTGGCAAAACAATGCCCATGTTTTGTGCAGAGTGATGAGTTCTTTCAAACAAAACAATCGGAATGGAAATCTGTGGAGAATTGACAGAGGAGATATGATTTCACTGAATTGTGGACGACGGACGGACGGATGACGGATGTTTTGATTTGTAGTGGAAATATGCTTTCACGAGCTGTATATAGTAAGTACACACTCAAGCATCAGTCTCCTTCACAAATCCACACAAACACACTCCTCATGACTGTGCATGACTGAACAGCGCTTTGTGAATGTTTACTCCTTAAACTTAAAAGACGCACGCACATCCCTGGCTTTTGTAACGACACATCTTTGTATTATTTTAAATGCACTTTTTTAATAATTCATAATGGTTACTAAATAATATGCTTCAAAATGATATAGGTAATAAGTTGTGACTTTAAAGGGTTAAAACCCTCAGTGTCACCTCCAAAGACTCATGCCCCATCCCAGATGTTGCACATGTGGTCTCATGGTACTCGTTATGGTTTGCCCACAAGGATGTAGGGTGTCTCATTTCTCATGTCCCCTCTACGCTCCTTTAACTCACATCAAAGATCACTCTTCAGCGACCTCTGACCAAAGACACTTGCGATTGGCTTTGAGGACCAATCACATCAGATAGATTTGATAAAAATAGAGAGCAGCAAGGTGAATGAAACAAGAAAAAAATCTGAGAAAAAGATACAGTTTCATTATTAACAAGTGTGCTCTGAGAGCGCAATATCCCCCACTGGCAACTAGGTCGTAACTCTGGTAAAATGCAACTGAATTGAATAAAATTACAATATGCATATTACCGACATACAACAAAGAATCCTGCCAAGTTTCATGAAATTCCTCCAAAAATTGTGAGAGGAGTTGATTTCAGAAGGTGAGCACCCTTCCCAGGATGGACGGACGGACGGACATCGCCACGACATAATCCCCCTTCGGGCCTTTCAGCCAGCGAGGGATAAAAATTGTGAGGGAAGTTGATTTCAGAAAGCAAGCACACCTTGATGAAATTGCCAAAGTACAAGTTTGCTAATAATCACGGGCATAACTCTGGTAAAATTTGCCCAAATTAAACAAAATTTCAATCTGCGTATAACTGTCATATAACAAAGCCTTCTGCCAAGTTTGGTGAAATTCCTCCACAAATTGTGAGAGGAGTTGATTTCAGATGAACGTACTCCCTCATGAAATTGTCAAAGTACAAGTTATTTAATCAAGGGTCAAAACTCTGGTAAAATTTTCACAAACGAAATTAAATCGCAATATGCACATTACCGTCATATAACAAAGGCCTTTTGCCAAGCTTCGAGAAATTCGTCCAAAAATTGAGAGAGGAGTTGATGTCAGAAGGCGAGCACACCTTCATGAAATTGTCAAAGTACAAGGTTGTTAATCAAGGGCCACAACTCTGGTAAAATGCAACCGAACTGAACAAAATAAGATGCATACTACCAATATATAACAAAGCGTTTCATGAAATTCCTCCAAAAATTGTGAGAGGAGTTGATTTCAGAAGGTGAGCACCCTTCCCTGGACAGATGGACATCACCACGACATAATCCCCCTTCGGGCCTTCTGGACAGCAGAATAATAAAACTTGTCATTAAGTAGCATCAGGGTCAAACAAACTCAGTAAAACAATTGATTAAACAGAGTACGGTCACTTATATCTACTTAGAGCAGCGCAAAGTGAGCAGAATGAAGCTCTATATTTAAGAGATTATAGTAATGCATCGACCCGATTTTTGGTGGCTTTTGCGACTGTATGACGTACGATCGATAAATGTGTACCACTACAGGGAAACTGACTGTAAGTACAAGGCAACATATCTCAAAACACTTGACCGTCAGATTAGGAAATTTGTATCTTTATTTACATAAAACAGATGGGTTTTTATCCAGCGCTTATTTTTAATTTGCTTTTCAAAAAATCAAAGTCCTTCCCACACCATGTGGCGCATAGCGCGGCACCGATCCCCGTTTCCGCAGCCCTCGACCTCTCGCCTATTACGTAGCTAGGGTTAGAGTGGGGGGCTAGTCCTCTGGTAACCACGAGAGTTTGACTCCCCACTTGCATCTGTATTGCAGCGTGCCTTGCCAGACGGCAGTAGGTACCATTTTTATGATGGCCTTTGGTATGACCCGAGCATGAATAGAACTCGCGATCTCCCGATCAAGAGGTGTACACGATAACCACAAGGCCAACTTGCAGGTTTTGAAAAAATAATTTAGGATTATTTACTAACACATTTTATAGAAAACATCGATGAGAAAAAAAAACTTTTTTTTTTTTTTTATAGCAGGCAATGTATCTTTGCATTGTATGTTTTTTTACCTGAACGATTTCTTACTCTGCACACTTGTGTAAACATAATCGTTGTATAGTTCAATAGCAATTATGAGCATCTTTCCTTCGGTTTAGATAACCTAAAACTACCACAGATCGATATCAATGCGTTCTTATGTCTGATAATATTCAATTGTAACTACAGTGGTGCTTGAAAAAGTTTGTGAAGCCTTGAGAATTTTCTATATTTCTGCATAAATATGACCCAAAAACATCATCAGATTTTCACCCCAGGCCTAAAAGTAGATAAAGAGAACCCAGTTAAACAAATGAGACTAAAATATTATACTCGGTCATTTATTTATTGAGGAAAATGATCCAATATTACATATCTGTGAGTGGCAAAAGTATGTGAACCTCTAGGATTAGCAGTTAATTTGAAGGTGAAATTAGAGTCAGGTGTTTTCAATCAATGGGATGACAATCAGGTATGAGTGGGCACCCTGTTTTATTTAAAGAACAGGGATCTATCAAAGTCTGATCTTCACAACATATGTTTGTGGAAGTGTATCGTGGCACGAACAAAGGAGATTTCTGAGGACCTCAGAAAAAGTGTTGTTGATGCTCATCAGGCTGGAAAAGGTTACAAAACCATCTCTAAAGAGTTTGGACTCCACCAATCCACAGTCAGACAGACTGTGTACAAATGGAGGAAATTCAACAACTGTTACCCTCCCCATGAGTGGTCGACCAACAAAGATCACGCCAAGAGCAAGGCGTGTAACAAGGCGAGGTCACAAAGGACCCCAGGGTAACTTCGAAGCAACTGAAGGCCTCTCTTACATTGGCTAATGTTAATGTCCATGAGTCCACCATCAGGAGAACACTGAACAACAATGGTGTGCATGGCAGGGTTGCAAGGAGAAAGCCACTGCTCTCCAAAAAGAACATTGCTGCTCATCTGCAGTTTGCTAAAGATCACGTGGACAAGCCAGAAGGCTATTGGAAAAATGTTTTGTGGATGGATGAGACCAAAGTAGAACTTTTTAGTTTAAATGAGAAGCGTTATGTTTGGAGAAAGGAAAACACACAATTTCAGCATAAGAACCTTATCCCATCTGTGAAACATGGTGGTGGTAGTATCATGGTTTGGGCCTGTTTTGCTGCATCTGGGCCAGGACGGCTTGCCATCATTGATGGAACAATGAATTCTGAATTATACCAGCGAATTCTAAAGGAAAATGGCAGGACATCTGTCCATGAACTGAATCTCAAGAGAAGGTGGGTCATGCAGCAAGACAACGACCCTAAGCACACAAGTCGTTCTACCAAAGAATGGTTAAAGAAGAATAAAGTTAATGTCTTGGAATGGCCAAGTCAAAGTCCTGACCTTAATCCAATCGAAATGTTGTGGAAGGACCTGAAGCGAGCAGTTCATGTGAGGAAACCCGCCAACATCCCAGAGTTGAAGCTGTTCTGTATGGAGGAATGGGCTAAAATTCCTCCAAGCCGGTGTGCAGGACTGATCAACAGTTACCGGAAACGTTTAGTTGCAGTTATTGCTGCACAAGGGGGTCACACCAGATACTGAAAACAAAGGTTCTCATACTTTTGCCACTCACAGATATGTAATATTGGATCATTTTCCTCAATAAATAAATGACCAAGTATAATATTTTTGTCTCATTTGTTTAACTGGGTTCTCTTTATCTACTTTTAGGACTTGTGTGAAAATCCTATGATGTTTTAGGTCATATTTATGCAGAAATATAGAAAATTCAAAAGGGTTCACAAACTTTCAAGCACCACTGTATATAGTCATGATGTAAAGTGAAAGCGCTGGTTCACTGCTGTCCACCAGGCACTGAGCAGAGTAACACCATAATAAATGTCGTGGTGTTGTTTCTGGTGCATAGCATGAGGAGTCAAAGAAAGGAAGCCATAGCCTAATGGTTAAAGAAGCAGCTTTGGGTCCAAAAGGTTACTGGTTTGATTCCCTGGACCAGCAGGACTGGCTGAAGTGCCCTTGAACAATGCACCTAACCCCCAACTGCTCTCCGAGCTGCTCTGGGTATGTTGTACTTCGCTCTGGAGAAGAGTGTCTGCTAAATGCCTGTAACGTAATAAATAAATATGCATCGTAACTGTGAAGTGCATCTCATTATTGGTATCACTGTCACAAGACAATGCAGCAGTTTACTGATGTGCAATACATGACACTACACAATTCAATATTTCATATGCTATATTAATATACGCAGGTACAATATAGAAAATCGCGCTAACTGATTTTCAAGAAAGAGTCAGAATTTCGAGCGACTCAGCAAAATGGCGGCCAACTGCTTTGTCACCGTAAGTGAGGAAGAATTACAAATTCTGAAAGAAAATGCTGTTCCTAAAAGCACTAAAGATTCTATGAAGTTTGGTCTAAAACTATTCAAAGGTAAGGAGGAATTGTGATTTATTTGATCCATTTCAAAACAAAGCATTTTATGTGAGTCGGCATCGATAAGTGACACAAGTCTGTGCCGCGCCATTATTACATTTGCATGCCGCTTTTGAAGATTGAAATAAATAATTTTTTAAATACGATCTTTTTTTTTAAATAAATCACCTGTGTATTTATACTAAAACAATTATCCACCTTCGGCTCAGTGAATATCGGTGATTATTATACATACGGACCACTCTTTCCATGGAATAAAAACATGTACAGTATTATATTCCCTTCTAGTGGGTTTATTGATGGCATGCAATATCGTTATCATATCGCTTATCCTCTGTGTATTATGCCACTCTACCCAATGGAGAATGAACATGCAATATTGTTACAATATTGCACATTGTCAAGACAACACGACGTCCCACATTGGACACGTAAAACTTCTGTGTTAGCAAGTGACAGTGACAATTTGTAAACAAACATGGCTGCAAGGGTTGCTACATTAAAAATGGAAGATTTTGAGAGAATTTTGGCTGCCAGGTTGGTACGTTGTGTGTAGCTGTCGATGGTGAGTTTAAAAGTAACTAAGTAAATTACACAGGGAAAATAATAATAATAATAATAATAATAATAATAGGCTTGACTGTGCTAGCGTTGGCCTTTG
The DNA here is from genome assembly GCF_027579695.1 of Neoarius graeffei. Classification (NCBI taxonomy): domain Eukaryota; kingdom Metazoa; phylum Chordata; class Actinopteri; order Siluriformes; family Ariidae; genus Neoarius; species Neoarius graeffei. The sequence goes on from NC_083570.1 coordinate 75,434,415, forward strand.
CTAACACTATACCGGCTGGAAGGTAATTAGACTGCAGCGCTAACAGCACCGAGTTGCAGGTAAGCTAGCGTTGGCCTTCGAGAATGCTGATACTAAGAATGTGTATGTCTCATCTCATCTCATTATCTGTAGCCGCTTTATCCTGTTCTACAGGGTCGCAGGCAAGCTGGAGCCTATCCCAGCTGACTACGGGCGAAAGGCGGGGTACACCCTGGACAAGTCGCCATGTCATCACAGGGCTGACACATAGACACAGACAACCATTCACACTCACATTCACACCTACGGTCAATTTAGAGTCACCAGTTAACCTAACCTGCATGTCTTTGGACTGTGGGGGAAACCGGAGCACCCGGAGGAAACCCACGCGGACACGGGGAGAACATGCAAACTCCACACAGAAAGGCCCTCGCCGGCCACGGGGCTCGAACCCGGACCTTCTTGTTGTGAGGCGACAGTGCTAACCACTACACCACCGTGCCGCCCGAGTGTGTATGCACGTACAATAATAAAAATTAAAGCCGCAAGCGGCCTCGACGGGCCCTCGCGCCAGCGGCCAAGGGGGGCGGGGGCATGCGTCCCCGCGAAATAACTTCCACAGCTTCTTCGGCAAGAGACATTACTCCCACAATGGCGACAAAGCACAGAATTGGACACATGGTAACAATAGGGTCTCGCACTGCACGGTGCTCGGGGGGCGCTATAGAGGCCCTGAGGCCCGCCTGGATCTGGGCTTCTGGTTCTCAGTAGCGGTGGCAGTCTAAGAAAAAGGAGCCAAATTTCGTGCGTTGTCGACCATGGCAAGCGCCCCAGTAAGGGTCTTGTAAAGAGTTTGCTTGCCAAGTTTGACAAATCAGAAGCTGCAATATCATTTTTGCCATAACCAGCACCCCCAGGGGCGAAAGTGCACAAAATTCGGCGTATATGTCAGGTGAGCTATGAAGAGTTTGTGTATGAAGTTTGATGACAATTGAGTAAATAGAAGATGAGATATAGATTTTTGAAGAATAAATTTTTTGGTTTTTCCCATGTCAGTAGGTGGCGCTATGCTGTACATGAGCGATTATGAGTTGGAAAAATAAGTGTCCACAACAGCAACGTACTATCACAAGGTAGTGGTGTGAAGGAAAAGCATTATGGAATTATTTACCAAAAACCCGTTATGGAGCAATTGCGTCGGCCAAAAACAGCGCCCCCCATGGATGAAAATTCCCAAGATGTGGTATACATGACATGGGAGGTAGTAAGAGGGTGGCCGTGAAGTTTGACCAAATTTGAGGAAAGATTGGATTTTTTGCCCAAAAATAGCGCCCCCAGTGGCAAAAGTGCACAAAATTTGGCGTAGATGTCAGGTGAGCTATGAAGAGTTTGCGTATGAAGTTTGATGACAATTGAGGAAATAGAAGATGAGATATAGATTTTTGAAGAAGAAATTTTTTGGTTTTTCCCATGTCAGTAGGTGGCGCTATGCTGTACATGAGCGATAATGAGTTGGAAAAATAAGTGTCTACAACAGCAACGTACTATCACAAGGTAGTGGTGTGAAGGAAAAGCATAATGGAATTATTAACCAAAAACCCGTTTTGGAGCAATTGCGTCGGCCAAAAACAGCGCCCCCCATGGACGAAAAGTTCCAAAACGTGGTATACATGACATGGGAGGTAGAAAGAGGGTGGCCGTGAAGTTTGACCAAATTTGAGGAAAGATTGGATTTTATGCCCAAAAATAGCGCCCCCAGTGGCGAAATATAACAGAAATTGGGTAACATGTCAGAAGCCCAATGAGTGATTTGCGTGTGAAGTATGAGCAGTTTTGAGCAATCAGAAGATTTGTTATGAATTTTTAAGCATGTAAAATTTTGCATCGAAAATTGATTGACGTATAACTTCTGAACGGTTAATCCTACATGAAACGTATTTAGTAACTTTTGTCAGCCATGTCTGTAGATGAAGTGTATCAATTTTGGTGACATTCCTATGAACGCTCTAGGAGGAGTTGCGCCGTCTTCGTGGCCATGCATTTCGCACAAAAGTGAAATTACCTCACTTCCTGTTGGGCGTGGCTAATGCATTGGCATTACATTTTTGTCCGGCTTAGTGAGATACATATGCGTACCAAATGGCATGCCACTACTACAAACAACATGGCAACCAGGCACCTTAATGCGGGAGACCAAAATCACAACGACTTAGGGGGCGCTATAGAGGCCCTGAGCCCCGGCCAAGTTTGGGCTTTTGGGTCTGAGTAGCGGTGGCAATTCTCGGAACTGGTGCCAAATTTCGTGCGTTTTCGCCCATGGCAAGTGCCCCGAAAATGGCCCAACAGCGGAGAAAAATAAAGAAGACGGAAGAATAATTAAAGCCGCAAGCGGCCTCGACGGGCCCTCGCGCCAGCGGCCAAGGGGGGCGGGGGCATGCGTCCCCGCGAAAGACCTTCCACAGCTTCTTCGGCAAGAGACATTACTCCCACAATGGCGACAAAGCACAGAAATGGACACATGGCAACAATAGGGTCTCGCACTGTACGGTGCTCGGGGGGCGCTATAGAGGCCCTGAGGCCCGCCTGGATCTGGGCTTCTGGTTCTCAGTAGCGGTGGCAGTCTAAGAGAAAGGAGCCAAATTTCGTGCGTTGTCGACCATGGCAAGCGCCCCAATAAGGGTCTTGTAAAGAGTTTGCTTGCCAAGAGTGACAAATCAGAAGCTGCAATATCATTTTAGCCATAACCAGCACCCCCAGGGGTGAAAGTGCACAAAATTTGGCGTATATGTCAGGTGAGCCATGAAGAGTCTGCGTATGAAGTTTGATGACAATTGAGAAAATAGAAGATGAGATATAGATTTTTGACGAATAAATTTTTTGGTTTTTCCCATGTCAGTAGGTGGCGCTATGCTGTACATGAGCGATTATGAGGTGGAAAAATAAGTTTCTACAACAGCAACGTACTATCACAAGGTAGTGGTGTGAAGGAAAAGCATTATGGAATTATTTACCAAAAACCCGTTTTGGAGCAACTGCTTCGGCCAAAAACAGCGCCCCCCATGGACGAAAATTCCCAAAATGTGGTATACATGACATGGGAGGTAGTAAGAGGGTGGCCGTGAAGTTTGACCAAATTTGAGGATAGATTGGATTTCTTGCCCAAAAATAGCGCCCCCAGTGGCGAAAGTGCACAGAATTTGGCGTATATGTCAGGTGAGCTATGAAGAGTTTGCGTATGAAGTTTGATGACAATTGAGTAAACAGAAGATGAGATATAGATTTTTGAAGAATAAATTTTTTGGTTTTTCCCATGTCAGTAGGTGGCGCTATGCTGTACATGAGCGATTATGAGTTGGAAAAATAAGTGTCTACAACAGCAATGCACTATCACAAGGTAGTGGTGTGAAGGAAAAGCATTATGGAATTATTCACCAAGAACCCGTTTTGGAGCAATTGCGTCGGCCAAAAACAGCGCCCCCCATGGACGAAAATTCCCAAAATGTGGTATACATGACATGGGAGGTAGTAAGAGGGTGGCCGTGAAGTTTGACCAAATTTGAGGAAAGATTGGATTTTTAGCCCAAAAATAGCGCCCCCAGTGGCGAAATATCACAGAAATTGGGTAACATGTCAGAAGCCCAGTGAGTGATTTGCGTGTGAAGTATGAGCAGTTTTGAGCAATCAGAAGATTTGTTATGAATTTTTAAGCATGTAAAATTTTGGATCAAAAATTGATTGACGTATAACTTCTGAACGGTTTATCCTACGTGAAACGTATTTAGTAACTTTTGTCAGCCATGTCTGTAGATGACGTGTATCAATTTTGGTGACATTCCTATGAACGGTCTAGGAGGAGTTGCGCCGTCTTCGTGGCCATGCATTTCGCACAAAAGTGAAATTACCTCACTTCCTGTTGGGCGTGGCTAATGCATTGGCATTACATGTTTGTCCGGCTTAGTGAGATACATATGCGTACCAAATGGCATGCCACTACAACAAACTACACGGCACCGAGGCACCTTAAAGCGGGAGACCAAAATCACAACGACTTAGGGGGCGCTATAGAGGCCCTGAGCCCCGGCCAAGTTTGGGCTTTTGGTTCTGAGTAGCGGTGGCAATTCTCGGAACTGGTGCCAAATTTGGTGCGTTTTCGCCCATGGCAAGCACCCCGAAAATGGCCCAACAGCGGAGAAAAATAAAGAAGAAGAAGAAGACGGAAGAAGAAGAAGAAGAAGACGGAAGAATAATTAAAGCCGCAAGCGGCCTCGACGGGCCCTCGCGCCAGCGGCCAAGGGGGGCGGGGGCATGCGTCCCCGCGAAATACCTTCCACAGCTTCTTCGGCAAGAGACATTACTCCCACAATGGCGACAAAGCACAGAATTGGACACATGGCAACGACAGGATCCCGCACTGTATGGTGCTCGGGCCCTAATAATAATAGTGCCCCAATAAGGGTCTTGTAAAGAGTTTGCTTGCCAAGTTTGACAAATCAGAAGCTGCAATATCATTTCTGCCATAACCAGCACCCCCAGGGGCGAAAGTGCACAAAATTTGGCGTACATGTCAGGTGAGCTATGAAGAGTTTGCGTATGAAGTTTGATGACAATTGAGTAAATAGAAGATGAGATATAGATTTTTGAAGAATAAATTTTTTGGTTTTTCCCATGTCAGTAGGTGGCGCTATGCTGTACATGAGCGATTATGAGTTGGAAAAATAAGTGTCTACAACAGCAACGCACTATCACAAGGTAGTGGTGTGAAGGAAAAGCATTATGGAATTATTTACCAAAAACCCGTTTTGGAGCAATTGCGTCGGCCAAAAACAGCGCCCCCCATGGACGAAAATTCCCAAAACGTGGTATACATGACATGGGAGGTAGTAAGAGGGTGGGCGTGAAGTTTGACCAAATTTGAGGAAAGATTGGAATTTTTGCCCAAAAATAGCGCCCCCAGTGGCGAAATATCACAGACAGTGGGTAACATGTCAGAAGCCCAATGAGTGATCTGCGTGTGAAGTATGAGCAGTTTTGAGCAAGTAGAAGATTTGTTATGAATTTTTAAGCATGTAAAATGATGCATTGAAAATTGATTGACGTATAACTTCTGAACGGTGTATGCTACGTGAAACCTATTTAGTAACTTTTGTCAGCCATGTCTGTAGATGATGTGGATCAATTTTGGTGACATTCCTATGAACGGTCTAGGAGGAGTAGCGCCGTCTTCGTGGCCATGCATTTCGCACAAAAGTGAAATTACCTCACTTCCTGTTGGGCGTGGCTAATGCATTGGCATTACATTTTTGTCCGGCATAGTGAGATACATATGCGTACCAAATGGCATGCCACTACTACAAACTGCATGGCAACCAGGCACCTTAATGCAGGAGGCCAAAATCACAACGAGTGAGGGGGCGCTAAAGAGGCCCTGAGGCCCGCCTGGATCTGGGCTTCTGGTTCTCAGTAGCGGTGGCAGTCTAAGAAAAAGGAGCCAAATTTCGTGCGTTGTCGACCATGGCAAGCACCCCAATAAGGGTCTTGTAAAGAGTTTGCTTGCCAAGTTTGACAAATCAGAAGCTGCAATATCATTTCTGCCATAACCAGCACCCCCAGGGGCGAAAGTGCACAAAATTTGGCATACATGTCAGGTGAGCTATGAAGAGTTTGCGTATGAAGTTTGATGACAATTGAGTAAATAGAAGATGAGATATAGATTTTTGAAGAATAAATTTTTTGGCTTTTCCCATGTCAGTAGGTGGCGCTATGCTGTACATGAGCGATTATGTGTTGGAAAAATAAGTGTCTACAACAGCAACGTACTATCACAAGGTAGTGGTGTGAAGGAAAAGCATTATGGAATTATTTACCAAAAACCCGTTTTGGAGCAATTGCGTCGGCCAAAAACAGCGCCCCCCATGGACGAAAATTTCCAAAACGTGGTATAGGTGACATGGGAGGTAGGAAGAGGGTGGCCGTGAAGTTTGACCAAATTTGAGGAAAGATTGGAATTTTTGCCCAAAAATAGCGCCCCCAGTGGCGAAATATCACAGAAATTGGGTAACATGTCAGAAGCCCAATGAGTGATTTGCGTGTGAAGTATGAGCAGTTTTGAGCAATCAGAAGATTTGTTATGAATTTTTAAGCATGTAAAAATTTGCATCGAAAATTGATTGACGTATAACTTCTGAACGGTTTATCCGACGTGAAACGTATTTAGTAACTTTTGTCAGCCATGTCTGTAGATGATGTCTATCAATTTTGGTGACATTCCTATGAACGGTCTAGGAGGAGTTGCGCCGTCTTCGTGGCCATGCATTTCGCACAAAAGTGAAATTACCTCACTTCCTGTTGGGCGTGGCTAATGCATTGGCATTACATTTTTGTCCGGCTTAGTGAGATACATATGCGTACCAAATGGCATGCCACTACTACAAACTACATGGCACCCAGGCACCTTAATGCGGGAGGCCAAAATCACAACGACTTAGGGGGCGCTATAGAGGCCCTGAGCCCCGGCCAAGTTTGGGCTTCTGGGTCTGAGTAGCGGTGGCAATTCTCGGAACTGGTGCCAAATTTCGTGCGTTTTCGCCCATGGCAAGCGCCCCGAAAATGGCCCAACAGCGGAGAAAAATAAAGAAGAAGAAGAAGACGGAAGAAGAAGAAGAAGAAGAAGAAGAAGACGGAAGAATAATAATAGTGAACTCTTACAAGAACAATAGGGCCTTCGCCCTATAGGGCTCGGGCCCTAATAATAGTGAACTCTTACAAGAACAATAGGGCCTTCGCCCTATAGGGCTCGGGCCCTAATAATAATAATAGCTAGCTTTTTTCGTGGTATATCAGATATATTCCATTCAATTAACATGATACTGAATTCGTCTTCGATTCATTCAGTATCATGCTCGCTGAATGGAATATATCTGATAGACCACCCAAAGCCAGCCAATAGGATTTAAATAATAACCTCAACTTCATCTCAGTTATTATTCACCAATATTCACTTCACCTACGGCAAATAATTGTTAAACATTATTATTCTACTCAGGTTGATTTTGTGCCCTTGCAAATATTTTGCTCATGCACTTATCAGGAGCGCCGCTTTTCTGCAGTGCCTAAATATCTATATTATCTATAGCCTACATAAACATGACTTTATATGGAACTACTGCATGCAAATCAGCTCTTCTCACTGCTGTACATCACTGGAATGTGTCAAAGGATTATGAAATTAAATTGTCCATTCTGGGACAAATGTTCACGAGTCTCCTTGCAATCAATTATTTCAGATTAATTTCTGTCTGAGTAATGACAATGAACCCAACAAACGACATTCAGGAATGAATAAACTCTTGAGGACTGTCTCAAATGTTTCTTTTTACTCTCACTCAAAATACGACAGTTTATCGAAGCTGAAATGTCCTATTGGAATTGCACTTGCTAACAAAAACAACTGTTTTTGCACATTACTGACAACACATATACATATACGACCATTTCTCAATACGATATTGATCCTCATCTAAAATTTAAGAGTTTGAACAAAGACAAAGGTCAAAGTTGTGCCGTAACCTTTCTTAACACACACAGCTGTGTTTTCAGACAGCTTACAGTACGTCTTGTGATTTGTTACGAATATGCAAGCATGAACCTGTACAGATATCGGTGCTCTGGGTATTAGCTGATACATGATACTGATCCGATACGGACGTCCTCTAGTAACTGAGCTTCAAAGAGTCTGCGGTTTGCTGTTAGGAGAAACGTCTGGGATATGTCCGTTATGCGTTTGGAGTTGTGTTCAACTGCAACATCTGCATCGTGCCAGTCAACACCACACATGTACCATTTATAACATGTATCAGGGGATTGATTTCTGGCCAGGATCAGCTCAGATACGAATACTTTAGACCCAAACTGCTTCCTGTTGAAGAGCCAAAAAATAATCTAGATGGAGGGCCGTGGGCCAAAAATAAATGCTAAATAAATGTTGATGTTATATGAAATTACATTTCATTGAAATTTATTATATTAGCATTCTCAATGGAAAATAAAAATTCAAAATAATAAAAAACATTATACTTTAATCTGCCATCAGATATTTCTTTGAAAATAAAAATAAATATTAAACGACCCTTTATACTTCAGATGAGCAATATTTTATGATTATCACTCCCTCCTGTTGTTGTTTAAAAATGATATTGAAATAAAATATTAAAAATGAAAAACAGAGGGGAGAGAGTAGGACAGACACAGAGAGAGAGAGAGAGAGAGAGAGAGAGAGAATACTGTAAATCATCATAGATAAAACATACATAATTTAACAGCACTGGGGTGTACACTACTGTAAAATTCTTTAGGACTTTTTAGCTGTACAAAATTTATATTTCATCGTCATTACAGTTAGGATTTTACAACCACGAATAAGAGGGGAAAATAAAAGAAGAATAAACATGAGTTTGTCAAATGCCAGTGGGTCAAAACAAAGCGAGCGCGGGCCAAACTTGGCTCAGGGGCCCCAAACTGGTCAGTGTTTTAAAATTTGTTCCTACCTATGACAGAGTCCTACCTGAGTTAACCGCACAACGAATCATTTGCTATTGCATATGCTGCCATTGAACTATTTGAAGGACTATTGGTTTGCTGCCTTTAGATGAAGAAACAAGGTTAGTCTAGTACTTTTTAATATCCGTGCAATTATTAATTCTGCTTTATTTGCCTATATACGAGATGTGTAGCCCGTACATTATAGATGTGAACTTGTCATGGACGTGTTGATTTAGGTTTGAGTGTTTAACTATCATGTATTTTCAAATTACTATGTGCATGAGATATACAGGGGGAGTATTTATAACATCTGTGTGAGAGGCGCAATGCTATATGCCAGCGAGTGTGGGGCCCTGAAGAAGGCTGACTTTTGTAGATTGCAAAGGAACGAGCGATCAGTGGTCAGGTGGATTTGCGGAGTGAGAGGAGACAACGACATCCCAACCTGCTTGAGTGGCTTGAAATTAGACCTGAAGACAGCCATTTCAGGCAGATGTCTAAGATGGTTTGGACACGTGCAACACAGCAATTCGTGGACGGCCAAGGTCACCAGCCTGAGCATGGAGGGACGGGTGCCTAGAGGCAGGCCACGGAAAACCTGGGCGGAGGTCATAAGGAGTGACCTCCGTGAATACAAGCTGGAGGCCTCGGACACACTAAATAGACGGGGATGGAAAAGAAAAACCAAATCTGCCATGCAATGTCGTCCCTACCTCTCGGTGGAGAAACCGATGTAAAACCAGATAGTAGTAGTAGTGTATTTGTCAGGTAGCAGATTGTTGGTTAGGTTGAGAGACAGTTAGAGATGAAATTGAACTCAATATTGTTACTATTTCAGTTGCCAGTAGCAAAGATTTGTTTTCTGAACACTGCTCTCAGGAAGCTCTAATACTGTAGTTGTGTTAGGGTTTTGCTGGGATTCGAACCTGGTTCGTTGGTGTGATAATCCAGCAAACCCCCACTAGGCCACCAGGGGGATGACTCAAATGCAGAGGCGTGAGGCGGAAGTAGAAAAAGAATCAAAAGGTTTATTTAAACTATATACACTATATACAGGGCAAAACAAAAGACAAAAAAAAAACCAAAGAGTAAAATCCAAAAGAAAAGCAAAGTGCAAAAATACAAAAGCTAAGAAGATCAAAAAACACAGTACAAAGGAAACTGGAGATAAACATAACAGCACAAAGACTCCGTGACAAGAGGACTGAACTCAGGGGTATAAATAGACAAACTAATTAAGGACACAGGTGAAGATAATTAGGCAATTAACACAAACACAAGACACAGGAACAGTGGCGGCCTCTAGAGGCCAAAATAAACACGACATGAAAAGGAAATAACAGCAGCCTCTAGAGGCCAAAACAGTCCTAGTCCTAACAGGACCCCCCCCTCTAGGAGCGTCTCCTGACGTTCCCAGGGCGATCCGGATGGGCCGAATGGAAGTCCCGACATAGTTCTTTATCAAGGACATCCCGAGCAGGAACCCAGCAGCGCTCCTCAGGACCATAGCCCTCCCAGTCCACCAGATATTGCAACCCGCCGCGGACCCGGCGGGAGTCAAGCAGGCGATTCACAGTGAACACAGTCTGCCCCTGGAAGATGCGGGGGGGTGGGGGGTTCCTAGGGGCAGGGGCATACGTAGACGTCAGTACGGGCCGTAACAGGGAAACATGGAAAGTGGGGTTGATCCTCAGAGTCCGGGGCAACTGGAGCCGGTAGGAGACAGGGTTCACCCTGCGCACCACCTTGAAGGGGCCAATGTAGCGAGGAGCAAGCTTGCGGTTCTCCACCCGCAGTGGAAGGTCCTTAGTGGACAGCCAAACACGCTGCCCAGGGCGGAAAGCGTGTGCAGGTCTTCTATGGCGGTTGGCCTGAGTCTGGTTGGTTCTGGAGGTCTGTATGAGGGTCTTCCTGACCTTGCTCCAGGTCTTGCGACACCGTCTCACATATTGGTTGACCGAGGGCACCCCCGCGTCCTCCTCCTGGTCCGGGAACAGAGGTGGCTGGAACCCGAATTGGCACTGGAATGGCGACAGCTTGGTGGCCGATGACTGCAGGGTGTTGTGGGCGTACTCCGCCCATGGCAGCCAGGTGCTCCACGATGTCGGGTTATCCATAGCCAGGCCTCGCAGGGTGGTTTCCAGGTCCTGGTTGAGCCTCTCCGTCTGACCATTGGACTGTGGGTGAAACCCAGAGGAGAGGCTGGCAGTGGCTCCGATGACCTTGCAGAACCCGTGCCACACTCGGGAGGAGAACTGGGGCCCTCGGTCTGAGACGATGTCCTGTGGAAGACCAAAGACTCGGAAGACATGATTAAACAAAAGTTTCGCAGTTTCAAGAGCAGAGGGGAGTTTGCACAGTGGTATGAAGCGGCAGGCCTTGGAGAATCTGTCAACTAAGACCAAAATGACCGTGTTACCTTGTGACTCAGGGAGACCCGTGATAAAGTCGACTGCCACGTGGGACCAGGGACGCCGGGGAATGGTCAGAGGATGCAGGAGACCCTGGGGACGCTGTCGTGGGTTCTTGGTTCTGGTGCAAACCTCACAGGACAGGACAAATGACCTTACTTCCTGCTCCATGTTAGGCCACCAGAAGCGTCTTTTCAGGAAGTCCAGGGTCCTCCAAGCTCCCGGGTGGGCGGTGAGAGGGGAAGAGTGACCCCACTGGAGAACCTTGGCCCGGGCTTGATGTGGGACGTACAAGAGGCCTGGTGGCCCCGTCCCAGGACCGGGGTCCTGGCGTTGGGCTCGTCGGACAGCCTCCTCAATACCCCAGCGGACAGGGGCCACAATCCGGGACACAGGGATAATAGGCCCGACTTCATTCTCCCTGTTAGTGGCAGAGAACAGTCTGGACAGTGCGTCAGGTTTGGTGTTCTTGGAGCCGGGGCGGTATGAGAGGGTGAAGTCAAATCGACTGAAAAACAGGGCCCACCTAGCCTGTCGAGGGTTCAGTCTCTTGGCTTGCTGGAGGTACTCCAGGTTCTTGTGGTCAGTCCAAACCAGGAATGGATGTTGTGCTCCCTCCAGCCAGTGCCTCCACTCCTCAAGGGCCAGTTTGACCGCTAGCAGTTCTCGATCCCCCACATCGTACCGGGACTCAGCAGGACTCAGGCGGTGGGAGAAGTAAGCGCAGGGGTGCAGCTTTCCTTCCGAACGTTGAGAGAGCACCGCGCCGACACCACTGTCCGAGGCGTCCACCTCCACGATGAATGGTTGGGAGGTGTCCGGGAGAACCAGAATGGGTGCCGTGCAGAAGCGGTCCTTGAGGTCTTTGAACGCCTTTTCTGCCTGAGGAGACCAGCCATAAGATCCACCTGTCCCTTTGGTGAGGTCTGACATGGGTGCTGCCACAGAACTGAAGTTCCTGATGAACTTGCGGTAGAAGTTAGCGAATCCTAAGAACCGCTGAACCTCCTTAACGGACTTGGGAGTAGGCCAATCCCGGACGGCCAGGGTCTTGGCAGGGTCCATTTGGAGTTGGCCTGTCCGTACAATAAATCCCAGAAAGGAGACCTCGGGAACATGAAATTCGCATTTCTGGGCCTTGGCGAACAGATTGTTCTGTAGCAGCCTCTGGAGAACCTGGCGGACATGGTGGCGGTGCTCCTGCACGGTCTTGGAAAAGATAAGGATGTCATCGAGGTAGACAAAAACGTATAGGTTAATCATGTCCCTTAAGACGTCGTTGATTAGGGCCTGAAAAACAGCTGGTGCGTTGGTGAGTCCGAAGGGCATCACCTGGTATTCGTAGTGCCCAGACGGGGTGTTAAAGGCAGTCTTCCACTCGTCTCCCTGTCGGATACGGATGAGGTGGTATGCGTTCCGTAGGTCCAACTTGGTGAAGACGGTGGCGCCTTGGAGCAGGTCGAAAGCTGTGGACATCAGCGGAAGGGGATATCGGTTGCGCACAGTGATCTTATTCAGGCCCCTGTAATCAATACATGGTCGGAGCCCCCCATCCTTCTTGCCGACAAAGAAGAAGCCGGCTCCAGCAGGTGAAGTGGAGGGTCGAATAAACCCAGAGACCAGGGCATCTTTGAGGTATTCCTCCATGGCCTTGCGTTCTGGCTGAGAGAGTGAAAACAGTCTGCCACGAGGAGGGGTAGTCCCAGGGAGCAAGTCGATGGCACAGTCGTAGGCCCGGTGCGGAGGAAGAACGGCGGCCCTGCTCTTGCTGAATACCTCCTTGAGATCCCAGTACTCTGTGGGAACTTGAGATAACTCGGTGAGATCAGGGGGCTCGGCAGGAGACACAGGAGAGCTAGAGAGCAGACAAGAGGCATGGCATGCAGGGCCCCATTCCACAACCTGGCTTGTTACCCAGTCTATGCGAGGGTTGTGGCGAGTAAGCCAAGGAAGGCCTAGAATAACTGGGAACTCAGGTGAAGGAATCAGGTGCAGGGATATTTCTTCCTTGTGACCTTGAGACTGGAGGAAAACTGGAGAAGTAACTTGGGTGACTCTTCCATCACCTAACGCTTGGCCATCGAGGGCAGACACAGACAGTGGGACTTCAAGAGGTGCAGTCGGAATATTGATGCTTTGGGCGAAGTGAATATCCATAAAGTTCCCAGCCGCCCCTGAGTCTATCAAAGCTTGACAAGAGTGGACAGACTCACCCCAGGAGATGGATGTAGATTCCTTGGCCAGGGAGTCCGGGAGAGAGGGTAGGCCCCGTCACAACCCTCCCTCGGCTGGACGGGGCGGTCCTTTTCCCAAGAGTTCGGGACATGATGCTCGGAAGTGACCAGGTTTGCCACAGTAGATGCAGCACTTGTCCCTCCTTCTGCGCTCCCTCTCAGATGCGGAGAGGCGAGTACGACCCACTTGCATGGGTTCTGGACAGTCACTGAAGGAGGTAGATGGTCTCCAGGTAGAGGTAGGGAGGCTGGGGGGGCTCAAGGCTTGGTGGCGTTCTCTCATCCTGTTGTCCAGACGAATAGCATGTGAGATGAGGGTTTCGAGGTCACTTGGGCATCCAATAGAGGCCAGACCGTCCTTGATGGGGTCAGACAGACCATGGTGGAAGGCTGACACCAGGGCAGTCTCGTTCCATCCACTTACTGCTGCGAGTGTTCGGAACGAGATGGCGTAATCTGCGACGCTTCCTCCTTGCCGGATGGACATGAGCTTTCGGGCTGCGTCGGTACTGATGTCTGCCTGATCGAAGACCCGAAGCATCTCTTCAGAAAACAGCTGGAAATCAAAGCACTCAGGTCCCTGTCTTTGCCAGATAGCAGTAGCCCAGGCTCGCGCCTTACCAGCTAATAAGGTGATCACAAAGGCAATCTTGCGGCGATCCGTAGTGTAGGTGGTAGGCTGAAGCTCAAAGGTGAGTTGACACTGGGTAAGGAACTCTCGGCACTCACTGTGCTTGCCGTCATACCTCTGTGGTGCAGGAAGGCTGGGTTCGCGAGGTGAAGAAGGCAGCATTGCAGGAGGCACTGGAGCAGGAGTGGGAGCTGGATCAGGAGCAGGAACTGGATCAGGAGCAGGAGATGCAGGCAGAGATGTCAGCTGTGCCAGGGTTTTCCCAATTTGCTGAAGCAGTTCCTCGTGGCGAGCGAGGGCCTCACGTTGGCTGGTGAGCGTACGTCCATGAGCGTCCATGGTTGCTCCGAAGCGTGTCAAAGCTGCCATAATTCCCTGAAGGTTGGCCGGGTAGACAGTTGAAGCAGCCTCTGCTGAGTCGGTCATGACGGAGTCTTTCTGTTAGGGTTTTGCTGGGATTCGAACCTGGTTCGTTGGTGTGATAATCCAGCAAACCCCCACTAGGCCACCAGGGGGATGACTCAAATGCAGAGGCGTGAGGCGGAAGTAGAAAAAGAATCAAAAGGTTTATTTAAACTATATACACTATATACAGGGCAAAACAAAAGACAAAAAAAAAACCAAAGAGTAAAATCCAAAAGAAAAGCAAAGTGCAAAAATACAAAAGCTAAGAAGATCAAAAAACACAGTACAAAGGAAACTGGAGATAAACATAACAGCACAAAGACTCCGTGACAAGAGGACTGAACTCAGGGGTATAAATAGACAAACTAATTAAGGACACAGGTGAAGATAATTAGGCAATTAACACAAACACAAGACACAGGAACAGTGGCGGCCTCTAGAGGCCAAAATAAACACGACATGAAAAGGAAATAACAGCAGCCTCTAGAGGCCAAAACAGTCCTAGTCCTAACAAGTTGAACATGAAGAAAGTCTATGTTGCTTGTTTTGGAAAAGTCATGGCCTGTTTAAGAAGACTGAGAAAAAGAAAATACAAATGTGCACATTTTATGTTGTTGGTAATTCATTTTTTCATATTTCCGTTATAATTATTATCAGCTCATCCGGCCGACAGGTGATGAGTTTATGCCATCATGTGTTGTCTGTTGTCCGTCCGGCATTGTCTGCGTTTCACGTAAATCGCTTCTTCTCTCTCAATTCTTCACTGATTTTTATTCTTTTTCGCAGGAAGGTAGGTCTGCCCAGGGTGCGTATAGCGTCTACCCAAATTTGCATAATTGCAATTAATAATGAAGATATGGAGTAATTAAGCCCTAATGAGCAGTTTCCACACAAATTGCTTCTTCTTTCTCAATTCTTCACCAATTTTGATTCTTCCTGGCATGAAGGTAGGGGTACCTAGGGTGCATATAACTTCTACCCAGATTTGCTTAATTACAATTATTAATGACGTTATGGACTAATTAAGCCTTAATGAGCAGTTCAACAAAAATCGCTTCTTCTCGGTCAATTCCTCGCCGTTTTGGATACGTTCTGGCAAATAGGTAGGTATTCATAGGGTCTATATGCACCCCAGGCAGACCTACCTTCCTGCCAAAAAGAATAAAAATCAGTGAAGAATTGAGAGAGAAAAAGCAAATTTTGTGAAATGTGGACGACGCCGGATGGACGACGGACAACACATGACGGTATAAGCTCATCACCTGTCGGCTGGATGAGCGAATAATAATTAACAGAAATATGAAAAAATGAATTACCAACAACATAAAATGTGCACATTTGCATTTTCTTAATCTTCTTAAAAACAGGCCATGACTTTTATATATAGCTTGTATATAGTGTATACAGCTTGCAACATTTATTGTGCAAGGTGGCCCACTTTAGATCGTTCCTTCTGGACTAGACAGGGCTGGAGTGAGCTACGCCATCATTGACGGTCTTCATCCATCCATTATCTGTAGCCGCTTATCCTGTTCTACAGGGTCGCAGGATCCTATCCCAGCTGACTATGAGCGAGAGGCGAGGTACACCCTGGACAAGTTGCCAGGTTATCGCAGGGCCAACACAGAGACAAACAACCATTCACACTCACATTCACACCTACGGTCAATTTAGAGCCACCAGTTAACCTAACCTGCATGTCTTTGGACTGTGATGGGAAACTGGAGCACCCGGAGGAAACCCACGCGGACACGGGGAGAACATGCAAACTCAATATAGAAAGGCCCTCGAATAAATGTAAAATACAGGAAATTTTACAGAAATACATGTATGTTATTTACCAGCTGGGAGGTCCGTATCGTGAAATACCGTGACCGATGTCTTGAAAGTACTGAGCGAGGCCCTTTGAGCCGAGGTCAGTATTTAAGTCCGAGGTCACGGTATTTCACCATACGGACCGACCTTAAGCTGGTAAATAATATATTTATTTTTTTCTTTACCAAATTCTAACAGAAAACGAGAGCACCCGAAAGGGAAAACTGAGCCGAGCCGCCATTTTGAATCCTCATTCACGGCTGTAATGCAAATTGCTTCCTCTTCAGTATACAAGTGCACTTCCATGGCAGGAAAAAAAAACTACATTTTGCCGCCTATGTAGTCCCCTATTTATACAAATAGGAGTCATTAATGTTTTTGCTCGGCGTTAGCAAATTACAGGTTTTTAGCTTTCTCCTGAAATGTTTTCTTTTATTTCTTCTTCCTCAGGGCAGTAAAACTCACTTTCGCTCTGAACACTGTCGTTATCGCTATCCATGCTGTAAAATTAATGCTATTCTCCTGAGAAATGCTGGCAAAAATTTATAAGATATTTGATAATCTTATAAATCTTATAAAAAAAAAAGATAAATGTTGACAAAAAATTCTACTATGTTTGTTGTTATTGTGAACGAGCGAGTTGCCAGAGGTCCGTAACCGGGGTCCGTAACTGGGGTCCATAATGTAGGATACGAACACGCTCACCAGCCAATCAGAGCGCAGGATTTGGACCGCGAAAAAAATAATGTAATTAAATAATAATAATAATAATAATAATAAGGGCCTGATTATGTACGCCTCTCCGTGGTGGGCCTAGATAGGGAGGATCCCCTGAAGCTGTTGTATACTGGGTTATGAAACAAATAAACAAAAATTATTTCCAACTTTCGCAGCCCAGTCAGTCTCCCTCCGGTGATGAAACCAACCAAACTGGAGATGGGACTTGCCCCAGGGGGAGACGCAATGTCCGGCCAAGAATATCTTGGACGAAAGAACTTAAGTCCACACTACCTGAGTGTGCAAAGGCAACTGGATGGCCTGACAATCCACACATCAATGGCAATATGCTGAAGCAACATTGGGACAATGCCATGCCCATGTACTAGTGCATCTCAAAAAATTAGATTATTGTGAAAAAGTTCAATATTTTCCATCAGTTATTTAAGAAAGTGAAAATGTTATATATTATAGACTCATTACACATAAACTAAAATGTTTCAAGCATTTTTCTATTTTAATTTTAATCAGTATGGCATACAGTACAAAAACATAAAAAAAACCCATCTCAAAATATTAGAATATTTCATTTCGAGTTTGAGTAAAACAGTATGAACACAGTGTATCGCTTGGTCTAGTTCAGTACACACAACCACAATCATGGGGAAGACTGCTGACTTGACTGTTGTCCAGAAGATGATCACTGATGCCCTCCACAAGGAGGGTAAGCCACAAAAGGTCATTGCTGAAAAGGGTGGCTGGAAAAGGTGCACAAGCACAGGGATGGCTGCAGTCTTGAGAGGATTGTCAAGAAAAGTTGATTCAAGAACTTGGGAGAGCTTCACAAGGAGTGGACTGAGGCTGGTGTCAGTGTATCAAGACCCATCACGAACAGACATCTTCAAGAAAGGGGATACAACTTTCGCATTCCTAATATCAAGCTACTCCTGAGCCAGAGACAATGTCAGAAGTGTCTTATCTGGGCTAAGGAGAGAAAGAAATGGACTGTTGCTCAGTGGTCCAAAGTCCTCTTTTCAGATGAAAGTACATTTTGCATTTAATTTGGAAATCACAGTTCTAGAGTCTGGAGGAAGAGTGGAGAGGCACAGAATCCAAGGTGTTTGAAGGCCAGTGTGAAGTTTCCACAGTCTGTGATGATTTGGGGTGCCATGTCATCTGCTGGTGTTGGTCCACTGTATTTTATCAAGTCCAAAGTCAACACAGCCATCTACCAGGAGATTTTAGAGCACTTCATGCTTCCATCTGCTGACGAGCTTTTTGGAGATGATGATTTCCTTTTCCAGCAGGACTTAGCACCTACCCACAGTGCCAAAACTACTACCAAATGGTTTGCTGACCATGATATTACTGTGTTTGATTGGCCAGCCAACTTGCCTGACCTGAACCCCATAGAGAATCTATGGGGTATTGTCAAGAGGAAGATGAGAAACACCCAACCCAAAAATACAGATGCGCTGAAGGCCACTATCAAAGCAACCTTGGCTTCAGTAACACCTCAGCAGTGCCACAGACTGATCACCTCCATGCCACACCGCACGGATACAGTAATTCATGGTAAAGGAGCCCCAATCAAGTATTGAGTGTATAAATGAATATACTTTTCAGAAGTTGGACATTTCTGTATTGTAAATCCTTTTTTGATTGATCTTAGGGAATATTCTAATAATTTCAGATACTGGATTTCTGATTTTCATGAGCTATAAGCCCTAATCATCAAAATTAAAACAAAAAAGGCTTTAAATATTTCATATTACATGTAATGAATATAGAATATATGAAAGTTTACCTTTTTGAATTAAATTATGAAAAAAAGGAACTTTTTCATGGTATTCTAATTTTTTGAGATGCACTAGTATGCTTACCTGACGGACCAAAATCTGCATGATCAACTCCGGCGACTAAAAATTTACATGCGCCGTGAGTCAAGTGAGCTAAAATCACCAGTCCATCAGGTACTTTTGCCAGAAGAACCCACTGCTCCAGCGGCAGCAGACCCGAAACTCCAAATGGATGTCTGCATTCTTCTTTCCCCAAGCACCAATGAAATTAGCTCACATGAGCCAAGTGGCCTCTGAAAAACTTCTGAAAAAACTTTTTCATCTGATTCTGCCCCATCTTCTGTTACTGACCTTTCTGATGATCCAATGTATATTTTGTTTCATTCCATTTATAATGACATTCTCATCTCATCTCATTATCTCTAGCCGCTTTATCCTTCTACAGGGTTGCAGGCAAGCTGGAGCCTATCCCAGCTGACTACGGGCGAAAGGCGGGGTACACCCTGGACAAGTCGCCAGGTCATCACAGGGCTTAATGACATTCTTGATTTGCCTATTGATAAACGGAGGCCACTTCAACATTCCAAGCAATCATTCCCTGAAAATGAAATTGATAAATTAAATGAAATTATTTCTGCAACTTTATCTGCGGACAGTTCACTGGAGGAAATCAACTGTTGTGTGTATGCTGCTGCTCAAACATTGGAGGAGCTACATACGGTTTCCAAAACTGAAGATATTAATGTAAATAAAAACAAAAGCTCCAAAGAAAAATCGGTTTCAAATGAAAACAAATCAAACAAGAAAAAAGATATCTCCTGGATTGAACTATGCCTCAAATAACGATCATCGGGGAATTCAATGACAAAACGTCAAAAGTCAATCTGGAGAAAACTGAAGACAAAATTTAAGACAACAAAAGAAAAAATTCTTCTCCAAATTCTTGATTCCCTCAAGGCAAAAATAAAGGTTTGGACTGAAAGGAAAAGAAAAATAATTTCATTACACAAAATAGACTTTTCCAAGAAGATGAAAAACAATTTTATCGGCAACTTAAATCAAAAGAAGGTGGTGATGAGACACGGCCCCCATGGACTCCAATGAAAGGTTCTGGAAACAGTTGTGGTCTGTACCCGGCAACTGCAACCTTGAGGAAACATGGGTCCAAGATTATGATCATGCTATGCATGAGAAAATTAAAAGGCCGTATATATTACACCAGATTGCCTTAAAACTATTATAAAAAAAGTCCAAATCTAATACGGCACCAGGGCCTGATGGCATAAGAAACCGGTACTGGAAACTGTTTCCCTGCGTCCAGCCACACTTAGTGACCAATTTTAATTTGCTTCTGGATTCAGGGAATGTTCCTCTATGGTTCTGCAAAGGACGCACAATACTTCTTCCTAAAAAAGGTGACTTGACTGATCCCAAAAATTTCCAGCCAATCACTTGCTTAAACACTCAGTATAAGTTTTTCACAGAGTGTTTGACAAGTTTAGTGTCAGCGTACTGCTCAAACAATGATATAATTTATAGAGAGCAGAAGGGAGTGAGAAAGGGATGTTGGGGATGCAAGGATCAACTCCTTGCTCAAAAAATGATACTTGAAGAGGCCAAAACTTATCACCGTAACCTCTCAATGTGCTGGATAGACTACAAGAAAGCATATGACTCAGTACCTCATGAGTGGATTCTGAAGTCTCTGCAATGTGTTGACCTGCCTGAGCGACTGCTTGTTTTACTCAAGTCTTTAATGAGTTGCTGGTCAACTCAGCTTGAGATGTACTCGCAAGGGCAGGTGCAGACTTCAGAATCTATTCCAATTAAACGAGGAATATTTCAGGGTGACTCTTTTAGCCCTTTGCTTTTTTGTCTGTCACTAAACCCTTTGAGTTTTTTGCTCAATAGGGAGGAGGGATATCACCCTGGACCTCCTCAGCACAGGTCCCCAACACCCCTTAAGGCCAATTTATGCTGACAATGCAGTCCTCGCAGATAGCGTCACAGACAGTGTCTGCGTAGCCCCCCCACCTTCGCAGACGCTCTGCGCGCACCTCCCAAAAATTGTGACCACCGCAGAAGCCTCGCAGACAGCGTCGCAGACAAGAGGGCTCTGATTGGTCCACTCTACATCCGCTGTACACGCACTTCCGCTTCCCTACTTTCCCGGTTTGGTTTGTTTTCACGACCGGCATTTTTAAAAACACGAGCGAAGATGGAGCAGCATGAAGAGCGGTTGATTGAGGAAGTACGTACATCTATACGACTCCAGTTCTAGTCATTATAAAAAAAAAAAAAGTTCTAGTCATTATAAGTAACCGGAGGATAAACACTCCACTAACCACACCCACCAACTACTCCTAGCGACTTCGCGCCCCCTTGCGTTGTGCCGGTGAATAACATCGCGCACGCCTATTACTCCCCGTTCAACGATAAATTACAACTGTCTGCGAAAAGCTATCTGCGAAAGCCTTGTCGCAAGAGCATGCAGAGGCCTTGCCTCATCTCCTTTACATGGATGACATTGAACTGCTTGCCAAAGGAGAATCAAACTTAAAAGAACAGGTTCTCCTTGTTGAGTCCTTTTCTAATGATATAGGTATGAGCTTCGGACTCGACGAATGCAATACTCTTCATTTGAAACGTGGCAAGGCAGTACAAGGTGGATCAGTTGAGTTGCAAGGGGGAGGAGTTATTGAGCATCTAGTGGAAGATCAGGCCTACACTTACTTGGGAATGCAAGTTCGAGACAAACTCCAGAATGCCCACATCAAAGACAAACTTAGGGCAGAATATAAATCTCGTCTAAAAAAGGTCTGGAGTTCAGCGCTTAATGCTCGAAACAAGGTCAAAGCCACCAACACTTTTGCTGTGCCTGTCCTTTCTTACTCCTTCGGAATAGTGCACTGGACTAAACAAGACATTAAGGGTCTTGACCGCCTCACTAGAAGGATCATGTCCGATAATAGAGCTCACCACCCTCGTTCCTCTCTCAATCGTTTATATATGCCAATTAATTCTGGAGGTCGAGGTTTGATTAATGTGGAAGCTCTCCATGATAGAATTTTAGTGTGCATTTTTGCTTACATTTATTTGTCGGATGATCCTCTGATGAAGCATGTCAAGACTCATGATGAAAGCAAGGAATTCCACAGCTATTTTAAGCGTGCTAAGGTTTTTGGACAAAATCTCAATTTTGATGTTGATTTTATTGATGGTGATATACTGCTGGATGGTACTGAGATGGGCATCAACCAGGTGAAGTCGTACATCAAATCAGCGCAGAGTCGGTATTTCAAGGAGAGGCTTTCTGAGAAACCACTGCATCGTGTCTACATGCAGTGTGTGGAACAGAACGGAATCTTACCGATTCCTTTGCCTGGATGAAGTCGGCTGGTCTGAAAAGTGAGACTGAGGGCTTTCTTTTTGCAGCCCAGGACCAGTCACTGCCCACTCGTAATCGCCAAAATGTGATTTTAAAGCAAAATGTGAATTTTAAATGTAGATTATGCAATGAATTTAATGAGACTGTCCAACACCTTGTCAGTGGATGCCCTGCTTTGGGACAAACGCAATATCTAAAATGACATGACGGCATGGCTCGTTCTTTTTACTAGCATCTTCACCATGCCTGTGGTTTTGACTCCAAGGTCCATCCATGGTATGACCCTGAACATGTACAGGGCGTCATGGAAAATGATGATTTTAAACTTCTTTGGAATAGGCCTATATACAGCCTGCGCAAAATTCCAGCCAACAAACTTGATTTTGTCCTTTTTGATAAAGCCAATGAAGTCATTTACATAATTGAATTTTTTGTCCCTTTTAACAGCAATGTGATTGACAAGATTCAGGAAAAACATGGAAAATATGCGGACCTCGTATTTGAAATGTCTCGCTTGCATCCCAAGTACACGGTTGTCCAACTCCCCATTGTTCTTGCTGGCCTTGGTTTGGTACCTCCTGATCTCTTGATGCAGATCAAGAGAGTGCCTGGGTTTTCCATCGGGAGCACAGCTCTTCTGACAATCTGGGTAATGCAGAAGACTGCTGTGTTGGGGAGTCTCCATATTCTCTGAAAGGTTCTTGGTGGGTTCGACTAGGCAGCGCTTCCTGGGAGAAGTCCCATTCGCTGTCTGGGCTGCATGTAGAGAGAGGGAGGGCCCTGAGCTGATGATGAATGAGCCTTACCAGCCTGACTGTGCCAGGATCACCCAATCTCTCTCTGCTGCATATCTATTTTATTCTGTAAATCATAATAATAATAAAAAGAAACAAGACCGTCAATGGGCAGCACGGTGGTGTAGTGGCGACAGTGCTAACCACTAGACCACCGTGCTGCCCATTGACGGTCTTGTTTCTTTTTATTATTATAATTATTATGAGGCGGCACGGTGGTGTAGTGGTTAGCGCTGTCGCATCACAGCAAGAAGGTCCGGGTTCGAGCCCCGTGGCCGGTGAGGGCCTTTCTGTGTGGAGTTTGCATGTTGTCCGCGTGGGTTTCCTCCGGGTGCTCCGGTTTCCCCCACAGTCCAAAGACATGCAGGTTAGGTTAACTGGTGACTCTAAATTGACCGTAGGTGTGAATGTGAATGGTTGTCTGTGTCTGTGTGTCAGCCCTGTGATGACCTGGCGACTTGTCCAGAGTGTACCCCGCCTCTCGCCCATAGTCAGCTGGGATAGGCTCCAGCTTGCCTGCGACCCTGTAGAACAGGATAAAGCGGCTACAGATAATGAGATGAGATGAGATTTAATTACAGTATTTCTGTAAAAATGTCCTGTATTTTACATTTATTAGCACACCCATTTTTATTTTATTTAGCTGTAATACATGTATTATTAGACTACGTTCAGACTGCACCCTGAAACGACCCATATCTGATTTTTTTGCCCATATGCGACCTGTATCCGATTTGTTATTGACAATCTGAATGACACAGATCCGATTTTTTTCACATGCGACCCAGGCCGCTTGGATATGTGGTCCTAATTCCGATGCATATCTGTTATTTTCACATGCGATTGCAGTCTGACCGGACAGGTCGCATTCATGCGACCTACACGTCATCAACAAGAGACAAACGTCACTATTCTGCGTTGGCTAATCCCGCCTCTTTGGTGGAAAACCACAACATTTGTACAGTTTTCAGAATTTAAATAGACTTTTATAGAATTGATCAAGCTAATGGTGGATTTGGTAGGGACCTGGATGTTGATCGGTTAGCCCAGACCTGGGCATTTTCCGGCCCGCGGGCCGCATCCGGCCCTTTGGTTCATTCTGACCAGCCCGCGTAAGGTTAATTAGAAATTACAAAATAAACGTATTTTCTAATTTTACCTCATGCATGGACTGAATGTGCATTGCTTTAATTTTGAAGTTGTGTTCAACAAAAACGCAATGCGCGCGACATGAACATGACATGAAATCCCACGAAACCTAATCCCGCGAAAACTACTTCCGTAATTTGTCCAGACCAACCACAAACTTGTACGTCATCCTTCAAACGGTCCAGCCAATCACATAGTGTGACGTCACCAGCAGGCGCCGGAGCCCGAGCCGATCTGTAGATCTGATTCCTACACCGAATGGACTGATGATCATCTGTCAGCTGTGCTTCGCATCTCCACCTCAGACATTCAACCTGACTCTGATGCACTCGTTAAAGACCAACAGAGACTAGATTTCTCTCACTGAACAAATAAAAAACACCAAATGAGGTGATTAGACTACAAATGTGGGCATCATTATTATAATATGATGTATCTTGTTTGATATTTGGAGAAGAAAGACAATATTGTGATGTCTTTATTGTGTTTTGGGCTGAATGTGACTGAAAAAAAAAAATGGTACAAACGTTCACATTTTGTTAACCATTGTTTTGGGAAATTTGATTGAATAAATGACATTTTTTGTAAGGCAACCTCGTTTTTTCCATACTCTTACCAGTCTTAGCAGCTTGTAAAAACAATGATATTTATTGCTTTATATAAAGAAATACAATTAATATTATGCAGAATTTAGTTCAGCCTTGTGGTCCGGCCCTCCACAAAATTTTCTGTTTCTCATGTGGCCCCATGGAAAAAATAATTGCCCACCCCTGTGTTAGCCTGATTAAATAAAACAGTTTCTATAACTGATTTATAACTTAAACCAGGGGTGTCAAACCTGATCCATAAAGGGCCATGTGGCTGCAGGTTTTCATTCCAGCCATGCAGCAGCACCCTGATTTGGCTTATTCAATCAACTGACACACCCACCCTTTAATCAAGGGTGGGTGTGGCTGCAAGTATTTGACTGTGTGAAGACAGTTCAGTTGATTGAATGAGCCAAGTCAGGTGTGCTGCTGCATGGCTGGAATGAAAACCTGCAGCCACAAGGCCCTTTATGGATCAGGTTTGACACCCCTGACTTAAACCATCCTGTATTACAAGATTATAAGATTGTTCTGGAAATTTCCAGTAATTTGACACCTTCGGTCTCATTAGTCTGCTGCCCACATTAATCAGATTATTGTGTGAGTTCCGCCGCCACCACAAAAACCACATCGCCAGGTCTCGCCTCATCTCCATGCTCTACTTGCAAACTTGAAGAGTGCGCTTTTTTCTGTTTATGTATTACGTAGATGTGCTTATTACGTGTCAATTTGCGCATGCGGGACACTTTTGGGTCATTTTCCGTTCATATTGGAGATCGCATACAAGTCTCATATAATTGGTAATGTGAACGGCCTAACAAAAAAATCGGATTTCACAACAAATCGGATATGGGTCGTTTCAGGTTGCAGTCTGAACGTAGTGTTAGTGGCCAGCATGTGATTTGAAAACCCAGTTAAGAACAATACAGTATCAGTTAGCCTGGGCCCGCACATCCTAAGCGTGACGCAACACGAGGGCCTGTTGCGAGCTTAGTCTGGCCAGGCAAGCTATCTACAGCTCTTCCAAGCTCCCGAAAAATCGGGAGCCAATCAACTTTGAGCATCTCCAACGGCCCTGGGTAGAGGCGTGTTCAAGGCAGTGACGTAGTAGAACTGTGACCGGAAGCCATAGATTGTTTACAGAATCTATGCCGGAAGCGCTTCATTCACTAGAAACATTACGAACATGGAGCAAGTTCTCATTGAAAACGGAGCAAAGAGCAGCCCTGGAGGTATTTATTGAAAGGAAGGACGTTTTCGCCTTGCTCCCGACCGGCTTCGGTAAGAGTTTAAAGGAACAGTCCACCGTACTTCCATAATGAAATACGCTCTTATCTGAATTGAGACGAGCTGCTCCGTACCTCTCCGAGCTTTGCGTGACCTCCCAGTCAGTCAGACGCAGTCAGACGCGCTGTCACTCCTGTTAGCAATGTAGCTAGGCTCAGTATGGCCAATGGTATTTTTTGGGGCTGTAGTTAGATGCGACCAAACTCTTCCGCGTTTTTCCTGTTTACATAGGTTTATATGACCAGTGACATGAAACAAGTTCAGTTACACAAGTTGAAACGTAGCGATTTTCTATGCTATGGAAAGTCCGCACTATAATGACAGGCGTACTAACACCTTTTGTGCGCTTTGACAGCGCACTGATATCTGAGTTCCGTATCAATGCGCTGCTGAAGCACACAAAAGGTGTTAGTACGCCTGTCATTATAGTGCGGACTTTCCATAGCATAGAAAATCGCTACGTTTCAACTTGTGTAACTGAACTTGTTTCATGTCACTGGTCATATAAACCAATGTACAGCCCCAAAAAATACCATTGGCCATGCTGAGCCTAGCTACATTGCTAACAGGAGTGACAGCGCGTCTGACTGCGTCTGACTGACTGGGAGGTCGCGCAAAGCTCGGACAGGTACGGAGCAGCTCGTCTCAATTCAGATAAGAGCATATTTCATTATGGAAGTACGGTGGACTGTTCCTTTAATCTACCAGTTAGCCCCGTCGCGTCACATACGTCAGAGGAAAGAGTGATGTGATTGGTTTAAGCTTCGTCACAGCCTTTTCTGGCTTCGACCAGTAGCAAACTGAGGCATTTCAGGGATGCGGGTCAACCATGCACTTTGGGAAACGGTTGGGGTTAATATCTTTGCCAGACCAAATGCTCGCAAAGTTTTGAAGTCGCGTTAGCCAGATTACAGTATCGGTATTATTAAAATTGTAACAGAAAGTATCGGTATTGTATCGAATTGAAAAAGTTTGGTATCGGCCATTCCTGGTCGCCCCACCAAGCTAAGTGTGCAGGTGAGATCTGAACCTTCAGACGTCACTCAGTCATTCCTTTCTGCCCTTCTACAGGACAACACACACAGAAAAGAGATGCGCTGCTCCATCCTACTTATTCCCATGAATATCTATCTATCTATCTATCTATCTATCTTTCACACGCGCGCGCGCACACAGAATGAGACACAATCCTGTCCTTTTAATCCCCGCGACAGAAATGTCCAGGCCCAAGCGCGCGCACGCGCACACGCACACATAAATAAACCGAGGCGCGCGCGGGCGCAGCTGTGTCCTGTGCAGCTGTGTGTAAGTTACCTGTGATCCTCTGAGCTCCTCGGGTCACTCAAACAGATACAGCCACGAGTCTTCTTCCTCTTTCTTTCTTTCTTTTTCACTCTCAGTCGGTTTATGTGTCCCAGCAGTTGAAGTGAAGCTAACACTTCCTTAGCATTACCTGTGCGTCCTCCTACTCCGGCCTGGTTTGCTTTCACTTTCCCGCTGAGCTGAATAAAGCCGCGCCACTTCCGTGTTTTGCTCGTTTTTTGTTTTTTTTTGTTTTAAACTTCCTGTTTCTGCTGCGACAGACAGGCGACAGAAAGACAGAGCGAGAGACATGCTCATACTGCAGAGGGAGTGAGAGAGCAAGACATGCCCTCTCTGTGTGTGTGTATATATATATATATATATATATATATATATATATATATATATATATATATACACACACTCACTGGCCACTTTATTAGGCACACCTGCTGTTTGATGCAGTTCTCTAATCAGCCGATCCCTTGACAGCAGCACAATACATAAAATCATGCAGGTACAAATCAAGAGCTTCAGTTAATTCACTTCATGCATCAGAATGGGAAAAATTGCGATCTCAAAGTGTGACTTTCCCTGTGGCACGGGTGTTGGTGCCAGATGGACTGGTTTGAGTATTTCAGAAACTGCTGATCTCCTGGGGTTTTCACACACAACAGTCTCTAGAGTTTACACAGAATGGTGCGAAACACAAAAACATTGAGTGAGCGACAGTTCTGTGGGTGGAAATGTCTTGTTGATAAGAGAAATCAGAGGAAAATGGCCAGATTGGTTTGAGCCACCAGGAAGGATATACTAACTCATCTTACCATCCTTTACAACCGTGGTGAGCAGAAAAGCATCTCGGCATGCAACAGCAGAAGACCACATTGGGTTCCACTCCTGCCAACCAAGAACAGGAATCTTAGAATCAAGAACAAGTTCCTATTAAAGTGGCCAGTGAGTGTATATATATATATATATATATATATATATATAGAGAGAGAGAGAGAGAGAGAGAGAGAGAGAGAGAGATGGGAGGTGTGCTGGTAGTGATAATGAAACTGGGTTTACAGGCTTGACAACAACAACAACAACATTTCCACGCCAGGAAAAGAGAAACAGATCAGTATCACGGTGTAACGTGAAAAGTTTACTGTTTTAACAAGAGAGTTTGACGTCATAACAAGATATTTTCACGTTTTTACGACATCCAAACTTTTCACGTTATAGCAAGAAAGAAAATCACTATGTTTTTAACCTAGCAAGCACAAAAAAAAATCATCAAAATCTAAAATGCTGTTATTTGAATACTATATGAGAAGGATTATTATTTTCATACATTCATCATTAGTCTATCCGCATTCACTGGATATGAGCAATCATGTGATCTAAGGGCCTCTGCATGCTCTTGCGACAAGGCTTTCGCAGATAGCTTTTCGCAGACAGTTGTAATTTATCGTTGCGCGGGGAGTAATAGGCGTGCGCGATGTTATCGGCACAACGCAAGGGGGCGCGAAGTCGCTAGGAGTAGTTGGTGGGTGTGGTTAGTGGAGTGTTTATCCTCCGGTTACTTATAATGACTAGAACTGGAGTCATATAGATGTACGTACTTCCTCACTTCCTCGATCAACCGCTCTTCATGCTGCTCCATCTTCGCTCGTGTTTTTAAAAATGCCAGTCGTGAAAACAAAACAAACCGGGAAAGTAGGGAAGCGGAAGTGCGTGTACAGCGGATGTAGAGTGGACCAATCAGAGCCCTCTTGTCTGCGGCGCTGTCTGCGAGGCTTCTGCGGTGGTCACAATTTTTGGGAGGTGCGCGCAGAGCGTCTGTGAAGGTGGGGGGGCTACGCAGACACTGTCTGCGACACCGTCTGCGAGGACTGGGTTGTCAGCATAAGTTGGCCTTAAGGGGTTAGCACGGTCGCCTTACAGCAAGAAGGTTCCGGGTTCCAGCGGCGAGGGTCTTTCTGTGTGGAGTTTGCGTGTTCTCCCCGTGTCTGTGTGGGTTTCCCTCACAGTCTAAAGACATGCGGTTAGGTTAACATGGGGCGGCCTTGGGCTGAAGTGCCCTTGAGAAAAAAAGTTAAAGTCCTTTCCGCACCTTGTGGCACATCGGGCAGCACCGATGTCCGTTTCCATAGCCCTCGGCCTCTCGCCTATTACATAGCTAGGGTTACAGTGGGGGGCGGGTCCTCTGGTAACCACGAGAGTTTAACTCCCCACTCGTATCTGTATTGCAGCGTGCCTTGCCAGATGGTAGTAGGTACCATTTTTATGATGGTCTTTGGTATGACCCGACCGTGAATAGAACTCACGATCTCCTGATCATGATTTTGGCTTAGTGGTAGCGGACACGCTACCACTAGGCCACTAGCCGGTCGAAGTGCCCTTGAGCAAGGTACCTAACCCCTGACTGCTCCCCAGGCACTGCAGTGTGGCTGCCCACTGCTCTGAGTGTGTGCGTGTGTTCACTGCTTCAGATGGGTTAAATGCAGAGGATGAATTTCACTGTGCTTGAAGTGTGCATGTGATGAATAAAGGTTTCTTCTTCAATCACGCGCTCTGATTGGCTACTCTACTACTAGGATATCAGCTCATATACCGTGAGTAGAGAAAAAACAAAATGGCGGAGCATGTTGCTGAACCAACCAAAGACAAAATAAAAACTACTCAAAAACAAAACCCAGAAAAATACAACAAAAAAAGCAACAAAATATGGAATAAAAATATTTGATGGTGGGGGCGGCACGGTGGTGTAGTGATTAGCACTATTGCCTCACAGTAAGAAGGTTCTGGGTTCGAGCCCAGCGGCCGATGACAGCCTTTCTGCGTGGAGTTTGCATGTTCTCCCCGTGTCTGTGTGGGTTTCCTCTGGGTGCTCTGGTTTCCCCCACAGTCCAAAGACATGCAGGTTAGGCTAATTGGTGGCTCTAAAATTGACCGTGAGTGTGAATGATTGTTTGTCTCTATATGTCAGCTCTGCAATGACCTGGCGACTTGTCCAGGGTGTACCCCGCCTTTCGCCCGTAGTCAGCTGGGATAGGCTCCAGCTTGCCTGCGACCCTGTAGAACAGGATAAAGCGGCTCGAGATAATGAGATGAGTATTATTATAGCATTTGTCACAAACTGCTACTGTCATTTCACCAGTTTGTTTATTCTAAATGGAAATTATTTTATTGGATGTTTTGTATAAAGTTTTCAATTTATCAAATTTGCAAAAAATAAAAATGCTCTGTTTCTCAAAATCCAGTAAATGTGGATAGAATAAAACAGTTATTCCACTCAATCTTGTCATACATGGCTTATAGTGCCTCATTGGCTATCAGCTCATATACGATTTGATTTTGTGGAATTACTATTAATTATTCTTCGGTAACCACTTTATTTTAATCGCGTCCTATCCAAGGAACACTGGGTGCGAGGTGGGGATACACCCTGAACAGGACTGCCACTCCATCACAAGGCACCACACATTCAGACACTCATTCACACCTAGAGGCAATTGAGCACAGTCAAGCCATCCTTTGGTATGCCTTTTTGACCAACAGGGAACCGGTTCCGTTCTTGTTCGTGTACCAAATTTTGAATGATTCAGATCATTTTGACCAAAAATAAATTGGTTTGGAACCTGAAAAGTTGGTTCCCTGCTGGAACCAAAATACAGCTGGTTTTTCTCCTGCAAACTGCAAACCGTGATGAGATCACTGGATGTGTCGTTAGTTTGGAGAGGAAGCGGCATGCAGCAATGGAGAATGCAACGGAAGAGGATACATGTTCAGAAATAAAATGGACCAAAAACAAATATCTGCAATAACAGAACAAAAGCATGTAGGTAATCAATATGCTCCACCATCTTGCTACTACTGTTTACTTCCATTGTGAATTGTGCAACACCTTCCATACATGACGCAACCTTGATTACAACGGTTCTGCTCAAAAGTGGTGAAAATGTGGGCTGGTTCAGTAGCTGGTACCAAGATTTAAAGAATCCTGAACGATACCGGTTCAAGAACCTGTTCCCTGTTGTTTGAAAAGGATACATGTACTCCTCACAGAGAGAAACCCAAAGCCATGAGGCAGCAAGGCTACCTGGTGCACCACATTGCTGCCCTTGTAATAATAATTATTATATTATAATAATTTTATATATATATATATATATATATATATGAGTGATTCCACGCTTATGGGTACTGAAATGGGGACATGAACTTCATCTCATCTCATCTCATTATCTCTAGCCGCTTTATCCTTCTACAGGGTCGCAGGCAAGCTGGAGCCTATCCCAGCTGACTACGGGCGAAAGGCGGGGTACACCCTGGACAAGTCGCCAGGTCATCACAGGGCTGACACATAGACACAGACAACCATTCACACTCACATTCACACCTACGGTCAATTTAGAGTCACCAGTTAACCTAACCTGCATGTCTTTGGACTGTGGGGGAAACCGGAGCACCCGGAGGAAACCCACGCGGACACGGGGAGAACATGCAAACTCCACACAGAAAGGCCCTCGCCGACCCCGGGGCTCGAACCCAGGACCTTCTTGCTGTGAGGCGACAGCGCTAACCACTACACCACCGTGCCGCCCGGACATGAACTTATTTTAAAAATTCACCTAAAACCATTTCTTTTTTACCATCAGGTCACAAAACATGTAATCTTTAATGAATGATATGTTAAAAGATAACTTTAATTTTCTGAGATGTAATAAAAACATATTTATATGCCAAAGTCAGAACGTAACAGAAGTGTTGTGGACATATATATTCTCAATTTTAACAATGTAGAATTACTTTTTGAAACATAGGAAGGTGATGTTTTAGCAAATATAATTAATAAACATGTGTAGCAGAATAAACATACACATTCTTTCAATAAGATTAACATGGTATATAGCTAGATTGTAATTAATTTGTAACAGACGCGAGATGGACAATCGTAACAGAAGTAATGTAACAGACATCATTTTGGAACTCATAGGCTTGACTTTGGCATATAAATATGTTTTTATTACATCTCAGAAAATTAAAGTTATCTTTTAACATATCATTCATTAAAGATTACATGTTTTGTGACCTGATGGTAAAAAAAGAAATGGTTTTAGGTGAATTTTTAAAAATAAGTTCATGTCCCCATTTCAGTACCCATAAGCGTGGAATCACTCATATATATATATATATATATATATATATATATATATATATATATATATATATATATATATATATATGCTTTGTCTTAACAGAACGTACTGTTTCAGTGCTATCAGACATCACTTGCCATCACTGTCTTTTTAAATAAATGTGTGCACCAAAATGTTAGCACAGCAACAATATAAGAACCCTGTATAATTGTTGAACATGTTCCCTACTCCAAAGCTCTAACAAATGAGTGGACACACACAGCTGGCATTAGAGGTGTCATAAAGCTGAATCAATATCCATCCATTATCCATAGCCACTTATCCTGTACAGGGTTGCAGGCAAGCTGGAGTCCATCCCAGCTGACTACGGGCGAAAGGCGGGGTACACCCTGGACAAGTCGCCAGGTCATCACAGGGCTGACACATAGACACAGACAACCATTCACACTCACATTCACACCTACGCTCAATTTAGAGTCACCAGTTAACCTAACCTGCATGTCTTTGGACTGTGGGGGAAACCGGAGCACCCGGAGGAAACCCACGCAGACACGGGGAGAACATGTAAACTCCACACACTCTGTTAGCCACTGGGCTTGAACCCAGAATCTTCTTGCTGTGAGATGACAGTGCTAACCACTACACCACCGTGTGGCCCCCTGAACCAATATATTTTTGTGATTGAGAGAGAGTGTCAACCCAGAGGAGCGAGAGATGAATGATGGACACTAGCTCATACCATCAGCCTGAGATCAAAGTAGCCTTTTTGCTCAGCATTCATGTCACCAATCACAGTTGTGCTTTGAAACTGCCTGGATCCCAGAAGAGTAGGAGAGGTATCATCAATTCACTTGAGGTTATCACACTTTTATAAATCATTATTTGGTAATATTCCAAAATAACCCAGTCTCTTTTCCCTCAGAAAGTCTGCCATAGTTGATCTATGTTTAGCATTTCACCAGGCATCGCAAATAATTCCCAGTGTCTCGGTTTTTGTCTTTACAAGATAAGCTAACATAAAGAGCTTTCCCTGTCTCCCTCCCCATTAAGTGTCTCCCATATGCCAGTCTTTTCAGATTACACAAAAGCGACCACACTAAATGCTTGACACCAAAGCTGCTTTTATATAACCGCTCTGAACACACACTTTGCACTTTAGTATGACTCACATATTCATATTCTGAGGTATGGCATATGGGAGAAACGTTGGAACACAACACTTCATCCTTATTGCACTTTTCGAATGGCACAGCTCAAATGGCGTGACTTCGCTTTGAGGTCAGCCTGCCACAGGACCTGTCATGGATAAATAAGTGTTTGTTTTGACCAGTCATACTGCAGCCAAGGTTGCCTAATGTCTTCCGTTCTTTAATAGAACTGCTA
The DNA here is from genome assembly GCF_027579695.1 of Neoarius graeffei. Lineage (NCBI taxonomy): Eukaryota > Metazoa > Chordata > Actinopteri > Siluriformes > Ariidae > Neoarius > Neoarius graeffei. Next base: position 75,467,984 of record NC_083570.1, read on the forward strand.
TAAAACGTCTGCTGCCCTGGCAGATGAGTTGTCTTCTGTGAGGCTAACCATGAACAAGCCCACCTGAAGAGATTTTGTTCAAGGAGGAGAAGCAGCTTGCCGCTCTGCCTCGTCCCACCCTGATGATTGATGTAGCTGACCATCACAGAGCTGTCTGGAGATAGTCGGACTACACTTAAATCTAGATGGTTGATGTGTTCTGATTTTACCCCAGGAGCCACCCTGGTGCACTGTTACACCACAGTGCTCTTCAGACTGTATGACAGTGATTATTTTTCTTTGTTGGGGCACCGCTCCCAGGCAGACCCAGTCAGCGTCTACAACAAGAACCAGTTCCCCTCTTACTAAAACAAGGGCATGCCTCTGTTTGTGGTGTTTGGGTTCCAGCCACAGGATGATAAAAGCTCACAGTTCCAGCATTCCTCGGGGGATTACTGCTGTGGCTGCCATTTTCAATCCTAGGATCCTCAAAAGGAGCTGGTCCAGGATGTAGCGACCTGGCTGAATCTGAATGTCAAGCATAATAATGTCTGCTACACTTTGGCGAGGATTTTCAGTGCCACTAGCTTCACACCAATGAATCGTGTGGCCTGTTTTCGTGTTAAAGAGCTTTGTTCTGAGTTCAACATGATATAAAGCGCAACAATGCGTAAAAGTAAGGTGTATGTGTCCTGAACAGTTTGCTACTTGGTGGGGGCACATAGGAGCCAGTTATCTGATTTTGGCAGTATCCAGTTACCTCTGGACTTCAGGAAAGGCAAAGCTGCCTGCATAAATCTTGACCATGTGGCACGAGAGAGAGAGAGAGAGAGAGAGAGACTGAACTGTAGATCTTTAATTTGAATGCCTATCCTTTGAAGGCAAATCTCAAAAAGCATCAGTGTTCTTGAGAGAACACTGAGAGGATATGAAAACAGATTGTGTGCAGCTCCACAGACATGAATCAGTCCTATGATTTTATGACAAATTACATCTGATATTCTTAGCATACAGAAAAGAAGGATCAGTAGAAGCCTCTCAAATCTCAAATTGAATGAAAATCACTACCCTTCTTGTGAACAAGTACTTATGTTAAGTAGAACGTTTGCTCTGAACCATGGGGTCTATTTTTTGTCCTCTGTCCAATAGCGAATGAAATATTTGGACCACTGTTTTGATTTAGTCACTGCCTAATGATCACTGTTTTAATCCGTAAACTTTTGTCATGTTTTCCCACTGCCAGGCCCAGCCTTTCATTGGTGTGCTGTGCAAGACCCATTAGTAAAGAGAGGGCTTGTTGAGGGTCTGGCCTACAATATGCATGGGGTATAACTCTCCCTGCCTAATGCTTGTTTGACACTTTTGTGGGTGTTGGAACACAGACCGGGATTGCAGTGGCCTAAAAGTTTTGCATGAATGGTCCATTTCGTTATGCTCCTTTCTTGATTCTTAGACATGTAGTCTCCTTTCCTGGGCCTCTTTGGGCAGGCCCTAAAAGCACATGCCACAGAGGGCAGATTACAAGGGATTGATTTGCATATATCCAGCAGAGTGCTAACCACATGTATCGCCATGCAGAAACCAGGTTGGAAGAGAGTCATTCTATATAATGGCAGAGGAGTCACACTACTAGGTGAGAGATTCCAGTCAGCTCTCCCACACAAGGATTAACTTCTGCAGTTGTGACTAGTCATTGGACCATAAGAAAGGTTTGGTTGTTGGACATTAGCCTCTGAGCTTTATGGTTTCAGCACCTGAATCACTGATTCCAGCTGAGCCATGTGGGTGAACATGTGGGCTAATGTATGTACAAGGCAACAAGATGAATGGGGGGAAATGGCTGTATGTGAAAAGTGGCATTTATTGTAAATGCATGTACTGTAAAAGGGGGTGGCACGGTGGTGTAGTGGTTAGCACTGTCGCCTCACCGCAAGAAGGTTCTGGGTTCAAGCCCAGCAGCCGACGGGGGCCTTTCTGTGTGGAGTTTGCATGCTCTCCTCGTGTATGTGTGGGTTTCCTCTGGGTGCTCCGGTTTCCCCCACAGTCCAAAGACATGCGGTTAGATTAACATGGGGCAGCCATGGGCTGAAGTTTGGGCTGAAATGCCCTTGAGCAAGGCACCTATCCCCCAACTGCTCCCCGGGTGCTCTAGCATAGCTGCCCACTGCTCTGGGTATGTGTGTCTGTGTTCATTGCTCACTTGCGTGTGCATGTGTGTGTTGACTGCTTGAGATGGGTTAAATGCAGAGGATGAATTTCACTGTGCTTAAGTCTGTGCTTGAGTGTAAGTGTGATAAATAAAGGCTTCTTGTTCTTGTTAAAAAGTTATCCAGGCGATTCTCACTGCCCCTGGCAGACAAGTGGAGTGAAGTAGAACTATGATGGCTATAAATTAAAAAGAGAAGTAATTATAAACATTTAAAAAGGCACCAAGAAGCATTCACACAAACTCGAGAACCATGGAAAGTATCTCCAGGATCAAAATGAAAATGAACATGGTTTTACTACAGAATGTAATATTACGGTGATCAAAATGAGAGAATTTACAGAACTTTTGCATCTAAACCACCTCAAATGAGCAATAACACAAATTTCAGGCTAAAAGAAAATGTTTATAAATATGTGTATGTATATTCATAGCATAAAACTGTGATCTGTAGACACTGATCTGGGCTTGAACAGCAGAAAACACAATGATGATTTATTTTAGCTCAAGCTGGTAGGTGTAAGATTAAAATTTGTCTTATGTAGAAGCCTGATTTGCAGAATGTATTTATATTTTCTCCTAATGCCACAGACGGCTGAGAGCCAAATGGTGCAGTGTAGTTGCCAATATTGGACATGACTTGGCTCTCATCCTTAAATATAATTTAAAAGAGAAGCAAATGCTCCTTTGAGACTGATATAAGCTCTCACTTCAGATGAAGGAGTTTATGGGAAAGATTACTCAGTATGGAGCCCGCGTGATCTTTGGGTAAATAATAATCTGGAATAATTCTTGGCGTTAAAAGTTTCCCAAGATGCATTCACGTCCTTTATGTCCATGGACATTTGTTTCCACACTGAGACAAGAATCAAATAAGACCGTTAATGATGGCGTAGCTCACTCTGGCCACGTGAGAAATCAAATCTGGGTAGAAGTTATATGCACCCTAGGTAGCCCTATCTTCATGCCAGAAAGAATCAAAATCGGTGAAGAATTGAGGGAGAAGAAGTGATTTGTAAGGAAACTGCTTGTTAGGGCTTAATTACTCATATCTTCATTATTAATTGCTATTATGAAAATTTGGGTAGAAGCTATATGCACCCCAGGCAGATCTACCTTCCTGCCAAAATGAATAAAAATCAGAGAAGAATCGAGAGAGAAGAAGTGATTTTCATGAAATGTGGACGACACTGGACGGACAACAGACCACACATGATGGCATAAGCTAATCGCTTGTCATCTAGATGAGCTAATAACTATCTTTAGTTTCTATTTAAGAGAAAAAGGCAGCTAAAACCTCTCATCATTAATAACTGCTGAGATCAAAGCAAGTTGCTTGGTCAATGGGTTTAAAATGTACTTCAGGGATCCATCTAACCTCAGTTCCAAGACAAGCGCTTCAGCCACAAAAAAAACCCTTCTCCAATCAGAGAAGCTGATTTTTTTTCAGATTCCTCTCCCTCAGAGATACTTCAGACATAGTGACAGTGAAGTGCAGTGGGCTGTGTCCTCATAGCTGGGCTCAGATGTGGGAGCACAAGGACAGATAAAGCATTCAGGATTCTTGCATATAGCCGTTTAGGTCATTGCTAGTTTAAACACTCCAGGCATTATCGGCCCATAAATGAAGCTCCACTTCTGTTTTACTGTAGTTGCAACTTCCTGCTTCCGAGTTGCAAGCAGTGATGTGTATCCATACTGTACCTTGTATTTCATTAGCCAGAGAAAAACTGGTGATGTGATTATCAGTTTGCACAAGAACCTGGCCATAACTAACTAAAGCTGTTCCTCCTGAGAACTGTGGGCTATTCATTTAGTGTATGGAAGTGAGATGTTTCATTAAATATTGATTTTGAGGTCCAGTAGGGGAATTAGAAAAATTGCTGCTCGTGCTCCCTTAAAAATGTTGATATTGCAGAAAAGGCAGGCAGCAACTTTGTCCACCTTTGTTCATATTCATATCAAAATTCACACTCTTAGAAAGGATAGTGAGTTTTGGGACAAAGCTTGTTGTGTTAATTTTGGCATTGATTGTGTAAATGATTTTAACACAGTGTATGTATCAGGGAGGTTAAAGTGCATATCCTGGACCAATTTCTTTTTTTTTTATATGAAAGTATGTCCCTTTACACACTCACCCAGAAGGGTAATTTTGCACAATAAAATAAAATAACAAAACGGATCTGGAAAAATCCCAAGGGAGTCTGGAGCCAGATTCGTGACGTCACCTGTGGAAGCGCCAGCAGGCTGTGCGAGCTTTGCACGGTTTCAGTGCACAGCCTGTGTAGACCAAGCGCTCCCATTTCTCTCTCATTGTCCGGTCTTTTGGGAAACGATGAGTACTAATCCCATCAAGATTGGAGTTGCTACACCCTCCTACGATACATCTGTTAACCATTTTAATGATTACGCGATAACGTTGAAGAAATTTGCAGAAAACCACCAGGTCGTTTTCTCATAAACAAACCAGTGCTGACGTAGGATTCAGAGGGAGGCGTCCCGCACATGACGTCACGAAAATCGATGTTTGCCGGGAAATCCAAATGCCAAGTTTTTTCAGAGGCGGACCAATTCGCCTCAAATGGCTTGACTTCAACTGAATTTTTCTGGTATTGCGCAAGGTAAAAAAAATTGCAGAGAATGCAGAATGTGACAGATATTTGACCAAAGTTTAATATAAAATAGGAGAATTACATTGATCTTGCTCCTGAATTTACCCGTGATATGCACTTTAACACGAAGATGTGTAAACGTGTAATATTAACGCATTATGTGCTGTCCTTGGTTGCACACATTGTGTTAGAAAACACACCTAAAATTCGACAGAAAAAGATGTTATTTGACACAAAATTGTTTAATGACAAATAATACACTATTTATGACCCACCTCACCCACCTCTTACCCTACAGATACATGAGGTAAGGAGGATTTTCAGCTCTATGAATGTCAAGAAGGCTGGAGGACCAGATGGTTTACCAGGAAGAGTGATCAGAGACTGTGTCTACCAGCTTGCAGAGGTCTTTACTGACATTTTTAATCAGTCACTGTCCCAGGCCATGGTACTCACCTGCCTTAAGTCAGCCACAACTATACCAGTACCCAAGCAAAGTAACATCACATGCTTAAATGATTACAGACCAATAGCCCTCACCCCCATCATTACTAAATGTTTTGAGAAACTGATCAAAAAGCACATTAAATCCAGCCTCCCCTCCAACCTTGATCAGCACCAATATGCCTACAGAGCACATCGATCCACAAAAGATGCAGTTGCCACAGTCCTCCATAGATCCCGAAGCCGCCGCCATTTGCGCCATTTAGAGTTTCAGCCAAAGCCAGCCAACAATTTTTACGCCAAATTGAGCCACCATCTATTAAAATTTGGCTCAGCCAGCTAGAATAACATACATCAAACAATAGTTTTATCTATCACATAGAGACATACATGAAAAAAGAAACGTCAAACGTAATCAACTTTGCACACTGGAACAACAGACATCATTGCAAAATAGGGTATCGCGAGACCCTAGTCGCTCGGTTGCTACGATACAGGGGAGACTCGGTTGGCCCCAAGGTGATGAGAAGGTGCTAAAGCAGCTGTGGTGCACTGCTGACCACTCGACATGACCTTGAACGAATGTTGAAGAAATGAAATGGCGGAGAGAAACATGTATGTAATAAAAGGTAATTTTGTTCTTTTGTCATACTTAGCTAATTCTAAGCTACTCGCATTTTTGCATCATCTTCTAATGTTTGAAGTAAGAATGCTGGGCGTGCGTTTCTCAAACAACTTCGTAGGTTAGCAAACTTAGCATTGAAGTACTTTGTACACAGGCTAGCCTTTGCAGGCTTACTTGTTATTTTGCCTAAATAGCATTTTGGATTCGCACGGGTTAAGTAAAACCTATGATCTTTTAATTTGCAAATTACTACCTCAGCTCTGCGTTACTTGCAACGTATCCGCAATAGATGTAGATATGCACGCGACTAGTATTATCACTGGGCGTCTGTGTTTGGCGAAATGCAGTAGGTAATTTGTGACGGAGCTTTTACTTTACAAATTACAGATATGACGCATTCGCATGGGATTACGATCCCAGACATCCCCTCTTTCGAGAAACACACGCCCCTGTTTTGTCAGAACTAGAATGCCGTCGTTGTCTCATCTCATCTCATCTCATTATCTCTAGCCGCTTTATCCTGTTCTACAGGGTCGCAGGCAAGCTGGAGCCTATCCCAGCTGACTACGGGCGAAAGGCGGGGTACACCCTGGACAAGTTGCCAGGTCATCACAGGGCTGACACATAGACACAGACAACCATTCACACTCACATTCACACCTACGGTCAATTTAGAGTCACCAGTTAACCTAACCTGCATGTCTTTGGACTGTGGGGGAAACTGGAGCACCCGGAGGAAACCCACGCGGACACGGGGAGAACATGCAAACTCCGCACAGAAAGGCCCTCGCCGGCCACGGGGCTCGAACCCGGACCTTCTTGCTGTGAGGCGACAGCGCTAACCACTACACCACCGTGCCGCCCCTGCCGTCGTTGTGTCAGAATCAAATCAATGACTGTACATTAATGGGTCAGAAGTATGGTGTTATATCGATCTTTTTGTATTCTTTTTTAGAACGGGGACCGAACAAATACATCAGCACACCACGCACACATCTACTGAGGGATTCTGGAGTTACATGGAGAGCGCACTGTATTCAGTCTTCTTGCGGCATTCGTTCCCAATTTTGGACGTATATGGGCGATCTGTACATGAATGACAAATGCATTGATGACAAACTTTACTGCAAACTCTGCTTTGATGCAGAGATGGCCAAAGAACAAGGACTGCTGTCAAAAGTGTACAGCTTGGGAGAAAAAACCTCCAGTGGAAACTTCCTTGCTCACGCAAAAGCTGTACACAATGAGAGTGCAATATTCCTCAAAGAGCAGTCAAATAAACTGACTAACTGGATTCAAACTGTGCCTAAAGGAAGCCCAGCTACATCCCAGTTTGATGTGAATCGCGACATTGTGCTGTGGCTGTGCCAAGACCTGCTTCCTTTTGAATTGATAGAGAAGGAAGGTTTTCAAGCGTTCAACAACAAAAAATATCCATCTTAATTTGCCAACCAGCAGAACCCATGCAACAACAGCCCTCACTGATGTCTACGTTGGATTGAAGTCCGAAGTGAAAGAGCTACTGACCGACATTGTCAGTGGTACCATAATGTTAGATGGCTGGACTGATGCTCACCATCGATACCCATATGTTGGTGTGAGGCCCTGGACTGTGGATGCAAACTGGAATTTCCTTCTGTTAACACTTTGTGTTAAACCTGTGGAAAGTCACACATCAGAACACCTTGCAGTGTTTGTGAGGGAACTACTTGAAGAATTCCTCCCCAGAGACAAACATGTCCTGCTCTTTAACACAACAGACAGGGCAGCGAATATGATCAAGTTGTCTCGTTTACTGGGCCATGAGAGAGCAACATGTGTAGCACACAGCTTACACAACTTACTCATAAAAGACACTCTTACCAAAATCCCTGAGGCACAAGCATTGATTTCCCGATGCAAATACATTGTCGGCGCACTGCACTTCAAGGCACATCTAATAGATGAATTTGTGTTGGAGCAGAAAGAGCCAGACATTTTCACCAAGATTCAAAACCTGCAGGATGAAACTGATGCAGATTCCAATGATCCAGTTGATGACATGGATGAAACGGAGGATGTGGTGCTGGGAACTGAGAAATCAAAACAGGGCGCACAGACACACAAAACACTGAAGACCACAGTGCCAACATGTTGGAACAGTGTACTCAACATGATCAGAAGCCTAGTCAGTTTGCACAAAGAAGTCAATGAAGTACTGAAGAGGACAGGAAAACCCTTGTTATGCCTCATGCCGAATGATATCAACCTACTTGGTCACTTGGCTAGCTTTTTGGAAGACTTTGAGAAATTCACACTGATTGTAATTGAAATCAGTCCCAATCTGAGTGCAATACCACTAATCAGGGCTCGAATCAAGAAAATCTGTGCATTGACTCCCAAAGAGCCACCTCTAATGAAGAAAATCAAAGAACAAATAGTGAAGAACATTGACAAACGAATGCCCATTACAGACCTGGTTAGAGCCTCCGCAGTGTTTGATCCAGCTGTCAGAGACAGCTGGATGAAGGATGAAAGCCAAGAACTGCTGCAGGATCTCCATGAGAAACTTAGCTATTCCAGGTGACATTGACATTTCAGTATAAATGCTAACCACTTACTTTCTCTCCTTATGTTTTTGCTTTTAACAGTCATTTGCCTTATTCATATGTTTTACTCTGCAGATTCAGTTCAACAGTGTTTGGGGTTGGAGACAGGAGGACAACAACTGGTGGTGGTTCTGGTGACCCTCGGCAGTCTCAAGATGATGGAGATGTGGGAGGAGGTGCAAAACGCCTCCGATTACAATTGCTAGAAGAGGCACAAGAGGATGCAGCAGCTCATTCTTCAAACTGTATCCTTGACCAAGAGATAGGTGCCTTTCTTGCAATGAGAACAAGAGACCAAGGAGCATTAGACTTTTGGCGAACCCAAAGCAGTACTTTCCCAACGCTGTCCGCTATGGCCCGATGCTACCTCTGTATTTCATCTGGGAGTGTGCCAGTGGAATGCTTGTTTAGCTCCACTGGCCTTCTGCTCAATGGCAAACAATCATCTTTGGCTCCTTCAAGGTGTAATATGATCACCTTTATTCATGACAATGCGAAATTTTTGTAATTTTGAGCCATCCGATTTTCACGTAGGTGAATGAATAGCTTAATTGTATCGTATGTATTCTATCGTGTAATCGTATTTGTTAACAATTGGCACGTTTATTTTGAAAATGGTGCCTTTTGCCCTCTGTTCTATGGCAAACAATCCTCTTGGAAGTTCTTGCAAATTTGAATCATTAAAAAAAAAAAAAAACTATTTCTCATCTCATCTCATTATCTCTAGCTGCTTTATCCTGTTCTACAGGGTCGCAGGCAAGCTGGAGCCTATCCCAGCTGACTACGGGTGAAAGGCGGGGTACACCCTGGACAAGTCGCCAGGTCATCACAGGGCTGACACATAGACACAGACAACCATTCACACTCACACCTACGGTCAATTGAGAGTCACCAGTTAGCCTAACCTGCATGTCTTTGGACTGTGGGGGAAACCGGAGCACCCGGAGGAAACCCACACGGACACGGGGAAAACATGCAAACTCCGCACAGAAAGGCCCTCGCCGGCCACGGGGCTCGAACCCGGACCTTCTTGCTGTGAGGCGACAGCGCTAACCACTACACCACCATGCCGCCTAAACAACTATTTGTTTAAGTAAAATCTGATGGTTAGTTTTATTAACCTACATTTTATCACATTTTGTAAGTAAGTAATTTTAGTTCATAAAGCACATTTAAAATCAGTGAAAATTAACCAAAGTGATATAGTGATACAGTCTTAATAATGGACCCACTTTGATAGTGTCAAGCTAAGAATACTAAAATGAGCAATAAAACATGATACAAGTGTTGCATGGTCAAGCAGCAGGAAAGTTGGATACTAAACATACTGTACATTCCAATAGACAAAGACAGCCTGCATAATGGCAAAATGCAGACAACCCGTAGCCTATATATTTGTAAGCAATACACTGCATATTGAGATCTTGTAAATCAGTGGAACATAGAGTCTATAGTCATAGACTATAGGCATGAAATACACATACTATACGTATGTGTGTGCATGAAATGACAGCGTCAGCCATTTGTAGCCATAAACATTTTGGTGGCTGCAGCAGCCATTATGGTTTTGGCTGAGCCAGCTAGCCAGCCAATAACCTCATCAGCCAGCCATTATTCTCGAAACAAACAGCTTCGGGGTCTCGTCCTCCACACCACACTCACTCACCTTGACCAGAAGGGGACATATGTAAGAATGCTTTTTGTAGACTACAGCTCGGCATTCAATACAATTGTCCCCAGCAGACTAGTCACCAAGTTGCTTGGCCTGGGTCTCAACAACACCCTGTGCATGTGTATTAATGACTTTCTATCCAATCGATCACAGACAGTCAGACTAGGCACACATCTTTCCTCCAGTCTGACCCTCAGTACAGGGGCACCACAGGGCTGTGTTTTGAGCCCCATGCTATATTCACTCTATGCATTCAACTGCACCCCTAGTTACTCCACAAATAAAATAATCAAATTTGCTGATGATACCACAGTGGTGGGACTGATCTCTGACAACAACGAAACACCATACAGAGAGGAGATAGACAGGTTAATAGACTGGTGCATGGAAAACAATCTCACATTGAACATAAAAAAACAAAAGAACTCATTATTGACTTCAGGAAACACCAAAGGGACTATGTCCCTATAACCATCAAGGGAGAGGACGTGGAGAGAGTCACCAGCTTTAAGTTTCTAGGCACCTACATCAGTAAGGACCTCACATGGTCAATCAACTCTTCTGCTCTGGTCAAAAAAGCTCAAAGAAGACTCTACTTTTTATGGTCACTGAAGAAAAACAAACTGCCTGCAGAGCTTCTCAGTATGTTTTACCACTGTTCCATTGAGAGTGTTCTCACATACTTTCTTACGGCCTGGTATGGGAACTGCACAGAGGCGGACTGTGAGAGTCTTCAGAGAGTCATTAAAACTGCAGGAAAGATCATTGGTCTCACCCTGCTTTCTCTTGAGGACATCTTCAGGACCCACTGTCTCCGCAGAGCTCACACCATCGTGGAAGACGTGACACACTCCTGCCATTACCACTTCTCTCCGTTACCTTCTGGAAGGCGCTACAGAGCACTCAAAGCTCGCACCTCCAGACTCAGGAATAGTTTCTTTCCAAGAGCCATAACAGAACTGAACAAGATAAAACACGTCCCAAATTGAACTGGAACATTCTGTTTTATCCTCAAGTACAATAATGTCTTGTTTTATCCTCAAATGCAATACTCAAGTGCAATAATGACCTGTGTAATATTTCATCTATACTTCATGCTGCTTTTAACCTTACATATTTAATGAAGAGGACATCTGTAGAGGTGAATGTTTTCTTATATACATATCTTTTATATCTTTATATTTTTTACGATTTATTTTTAAGTTTATTTATTTTATTCATGGACATGGGAGCAGGAATTTCGTTGTACAATTGTGCAATGATAATAAAGTCTATTCTATTCTATTCTATTCTATTCTATTCTATGACTTCAACACATTTATTATTATGAAGTATTAATGCCGTGTTTTAACAAAGAGGATGTTCGGGGTATTCAGTGACCACCGAACTGTGGATTTTTTTAGCTATTCACATAGTGGCGTGATCATAATATAATATGACATTTTATGTACAACAGTAGGGGCGGCACGGTGGTGTAGTGGTTAGCGCTGTCGCCTCACAGCAAGAAGGTCCAGGTTCGAGCCCCATGGCCGGCGAGGGCCTTTCTGTGTGGAGTTTGCATGTTCTCCCTGTGTCCGCGTGGGTTTCCTCTGGGTGCTCCGGTTTCCCCCACAGTCCAAAGACATGCAGGTTAGGTTAACTGGTGACTCTAAATTGACCGTAGGTGTGAATGTGAGTGTGAATGGTTGTCTGTGTCTGTGTGTCAGCCCTGTGATGACCTGGCGACTTGTCCAGGGTGTACCCCGCCTTACGCCCGTAGTCAGCTGGGATAGGCTCCAGCTTGCCTGCGACCCTGTAGAACAGGATAAAGTGGCTACAGATAATGAGATGAGATGAGATGAGATGTACAACAGTATACAATAAAACAAAAACAAAATGGCAAGTCGATGTTATTATCAGACTATGGGCAGGTTGCTGTTCAGCTAAATCAACTAGCTCATGCAGTAAAAAACCTGACACTGAGTAAACTGAGTACATGTAGAGTAAACTGAGTATACATAGAGCAGATCAGTCTACACATATTGTTTCAAATGTTGTGAACAACTTCACAGGATGTGTTCATTTTAAAACTACACATACCTATGTATAAAAAAAGCTGAATTCTTCCAAAACCAATTTTATTTAGTATTGACACAATATGGATAAACTAGTATACTACACATAATTTGTGTAATTTTTCTACACATTCCTTCTAAGAGCGTATGTTTCAATTTAGTTTGTTCTTTAGTGCATAATTCTCCTTCGTGGAGAAAGAAAAGAACGTAGGACATCAAGGCAGAGATCGAGCTCGTGGCCATCCTGCCGGAACACTGTGGTTAACTTGACATAAAGGCGCCGGATACTTTTATATCTGTGATTCATCTTTGGCAGGCAGACCCTGCTTTGCTGCTAAGTGCTGCTGTGTTTTATTATAAAGGGCTCAGCTACCTTGGGACAGCACCCAGATGCAGAGATTTACTGCCAAAGTCTCCTGTTTAATCTCTGTGTTTGTTGGTTGGGGGAAACAGTGTGACTGTGTGTGCTTTTTTTTTTTTTGGCAAATTAATAAGGGACATACTTTTATCCTGACACATACCATAGACTACACACAGCTGTTTGCCTGTTTGTTTCATCCAGATTTTTCCCTACACCCTGTCATTCTGACGGCATGCCCCCGCACATACATACACACACACACACATGCACACAGAGAGAGAGAGAGAGAGAGAGAGAGAAGTAGTGTATACCTTACTGGGCTGTTTCACAATCAGAGTATACTTTTCAGGTCCACAATAGTCCGAAAATCAAACCTCAAATTTTGTGTTTCTCTGCTGCTAAATGACCTTTTGAAATGGAAATGAACTGTACAGAATTTCAGAGCTACATGTCATATACTGGGCATGTTACTTGTGGTGAGAATTCAGCATAGAGTGTCTTTCCAAAATTGGTTTTCCAGAGGTGACACTTTCTGACGGACTCACATTTCAACCACATGTGAAGCTCTGCTGCAAATGTGTCTCGCATCTGTTTCAAGTCCTGTTTTTTTTTTTATTATTATTATTATTTTTTTTTTTTACTGTGCAAAAACAGAGTATTCTGCTTCAAAAGAGACAAATATTTTCTTAAAAACTCATTTACAACCTCATCATATGGTGAGTGTTTTCCGGAGAGGACGTTTTTGACAGACAAAGGATACTCTTGGAGGCACTTAGTTTACAAAAAATGTAACACTTTACATTTTTTACTCAAAAAAAAAAAAAGAAGGGCAAGCATTGCCTGAAGGTTAGAGAAGAAGCAGCCTTGGGCCCAAAGAGTTGTTGGTTCAATTCTCAGGACCAGCAAGAAAAAATTTGAGGGGAGTTGAGTGAATAAACAGCACTTTCCCCTCTCTCTGCATCATGGCTGAAGTGCCCTTGAGCAAGGCATCTAACCCCTAACTGCTCCCTGGGTGCTGTAGCATAGCTACACACTGCTCTGGGTATGTGTGTGTGTGTGTGTGTGTTCATTGCTCACTTGTGTGTGCATGTGTGTGTTCACTGCTTCAGATGGGTTAAATGCAGAGGAGGAATTTCACTGTGCTTGAGTTTACGTGTGACAATAAAGATAAAACAAAAAACCCTTCCACTTAAATATATCTCACCTCATTATCTGTAGCCGCTTTATCCTGTCCTACAGGGTTGCAGGCAAGCTGGAGCCTATCCCAGCTGACTACGGGTGAAAGGCAGGGTACACCCTGGACAAGTCGCCAGGTCATCACAGGGCTGACACATAGACACAGACAACCATTCACACTCACATTCACACCTACGCTCAATTTAGAGTCACCAGTTAACCTAACCTGCATGTCTTTGGACTGTGGGGGAAACCGGAGCACCCGGAGGAAACCCACGCGGACACGGGGAGAACATGCAAACTCCGCACAGAAAGGCCCTCACTGGCCACGGGGCTCGAACCCAGGACCTTCTTGCTGTGAGGCGACAGCGCTAACCACTACACCACCGTGCCGCCCGGCAGTTAGTTGATATTATTCAAAAAGATAATCATGATTGTGAAACTTCTCACTGACAACTCCATGTTTTATGGTCAAGAGGAGAATACTTAATAATCTGTGTTGGTTGAATCTGCATCTGAGCAGTTGGAGCAGAAAAGGGCATTACAATCAGAGCACAGATTAGAACCAGTCTGCCTTTTGCTCATAACAATAACAGTTTTTGTCTAACATCTTCCAGCCAGAGCACCACTGTTTCGCACAGCTGTGATGGTCTGAAGAAAAAAGACATTACTGAAAAAAAGGGAAAATTCTGAAATTGTTGAAGCAACCAAAATGTAAGGCCATAAAAGTACTCAATTATGCATTTGAGCCCTCAGTGCATGTGTCCCAGTCCACTAAGGGTATTTCAGTTACGTTTCTGACTAAAATGGCTGATTTTTAAAAAATCTTATATTAGAACATTAATATCATTAAGAGCATTAATAACGTTAATGATATTAGTAATAATAGAAAAAATAAGGTGTTTATTTTACATCTGTGGTCTATTGTGGGGGCATTTTAAGGGTGGTCTGCCCACAACAGCTATTTTTAGGATCTTTCCAAAGTTAAATGATTTAAAACATTTACTTCAGAGTGCCCTTTAAAAGAGTTAGTTGGAAGGAAACTAATGAACACGTTGCTCCCAAGATTCTCACTGTTTTTACACAGAATGGGAAAAATAGACTAGAAAGCTAGCAAATTTCACTATAAATATAGGTTAAGTTTGTGTATAAAACATAGTATAGTAGCATTACATTTAGCAGGTAGCTAAAAATTGTAACTAAAAGGAGCAAAGCAGCATGCTGTATGCTATAGGGGAGAGCGGGGTAAGATGAGCCACTTTTTACATTTTTCATCATAACTACATGTTAAAGCCATTTTTGCTTCCAGTCTACACACCATACCAAATTTCAAAGTGTACTGTTACTATCTGAGCAAAAAATAATTGATAAGCTCTTATGGTTAGAGTGATATTACCTCTTGAAAAAAAAATGTCAAGTGGCTCAACTTACCCCATGCACGGGGTAAGATGAGCCACTGTGTGGGGTAAATTGAGCCAACACAAAACATGTTAGGTTAACAAAGTAAACAACTTTTATTATTAGAAGTGCAATCAATGAATCAAGTCAAGTCAATCAAGTGGGGGATAGGGCCGTTGCATAGAGAAGGGGAGATGAAGAGAGAGGTGATAGAACGAGATGGGATAGGGAGGGATAGATAGATGGACAGAGAGAGAGATATGCATAGATAGATAGAAAAAGGGATGGTTAGAGAGGGAATGAGAGATATACTATATTATAGAAATTACTAAAACAGTAGAGCAGTGCCAAAAAATCTTATTTCTTTCAGTAGGTTAAAACATTGCTAAAACATGCAGCAATCATTCCATCAATCATTCAATCATTTCATCATTATTCAATGTTCCAAGCATTCAAATTGCAAGGGAACACCATTTGCCTCTCCCTCCCTGCTGTCCCACCAACAGTAAAGGGGCGGGGCAATTTTTTCACAATATCCTGTCTTCACAGGACAGCCTCATCTTTCTCTTTGAAGACAAAGGTTGGCTTTCTTGCAGAGCCATGGCATGACCAGCTTCTTTTGAGAAATCTTGCCTCTATTTCGAAGACATCCAATTTGATTATCTGGCCAATGAAGTAATGCACTTACACCAACTTGGTCTCTACCTCTCCATTCTTTATCTTTTCAATGAACCTAGTCAGAGTCATCCTGTCCAAATGCATATCCCTCGCCACAGCCCGAATAGGCCTGCCTTTCCTGACTTCCTCTGCGGCTCTCTCCAAAACTGCACGGGATTGTGCGGCCCTGTCTGTTTTTCTTTTGTATGAGTGTGGCATCATGCACACCTGTAATAACAGAGGGCATTATTTTATTTATTAAAAACCTTTTAAACACATTATTTATATTAACATGTTATTTATTTGTTTATTTGTTGTTGTTGTTGTCATATATGACCAGTAAATGTGAAAACTTAAGTGTCATCCATATTGGGTAAGCTCAGCCACCAATGGGGTAAGTTGAGCCAGTGGCTCAACTTGCCCCATATCTAATGGCTCATCTTACCCCGTGGCCACCATTTTGTAGAAAAATGCTAATAAAGGGGATTAGGCTAATCAAAATTATTTTTATTAGCATTCATATCATAGCTTAGAAAGCCACTAACTTAACCCTAATGTGTCTAAATATTATTCTACTTTTGTCTTCTCTAAATCATCTTCACTGTGGACAAACATGGAATTGACTTAGAAAGCACAAAAACACATTTTTATAAATATCTCCCTCACCTAGTTTGACATGTGGTGCTCCTCTCCACAAGTGTAAGTAAATGGTCCCGCCCCCCTTTGAATGTGGTCACATGGTCACATTTGTTTACTGTTTCTTAGAAACGGGGTGGCTCATCTTACCCCCTGGCTCATCTTACCCCGCTCTACCCTTATTACTTGTTTTCTGAAATATACAGATTCAAATACAACACATTGATCATGCATTTGAATCTGTATATTCCCAAAATCAGACTAATTGAAAAACAAACAAACAAACAAACAAACAAGCAAACAAACAAACAAAAACAAACAAAAGACACAGAGTGGCCAGTGATGGAGTTTATAGGCAGCAAAATGCTCCCAGCCTGGGTGTGTGTGCTCACTGTTTAATTTTGTGTGTGTGTGTGTGTGTGTGTTCACTGCTTCAATGATTGGGCTTATTTTTACACCCAAACGCTTGACACTCGGGTATATTTCAGGTTGTTTACAACAAGTGCACAAAAAGACTTTGTCCTAAATGACCGGATACCCGTGGAAGTTGCATTTTTTTTTTTGTAAACTAAGTTCCTCTGACAGAATGCTTTGTCTGTCAAAAATGTGCTCTCCGGAAATCACTCGCCACCATATGATGAGGTTGTAATTGACTATTTTTTTTTTCAGAAAATATTTGCCTCTTTTGAAGCAGAATACTCTGTTGTTGCACAGTAAAAAACAGGACTTGAAACAGATGTGAGACACGTTTGCAGCAGAGCTTCACATGTGGTTGAAATGTGAGACCATCAACAAGTGTCCTGCCTGGAAAACCACAAGGATTGTCACCACATCAGTTGTGATTACAGTTACCACCATGTACAAACACTGCTGCACAGTACTTTAAAATATGTACATAAAATCACATACATTTCCCAACTCTTGTGAACTATAAGAAAGTGGGTTGATTTTAGAAATACACTATATGGTGTCTTCTCACCACAAGTAACATGTCCAGTATATGACATGTAGCTCTGAAATTCTGTGCAGTTATTGTCCATTTCAAAAGGTTTTTTTTTTTTTTCAGCAGAGAAACACAAAAATCTGAGGTTTGATTTTCGGACTATTGTGGACCCGAAAAGTATATCCTGATCATGAAACAGCCCATTAAACATCAGTAGCACGCTAGCAGGCTAATGTCAGCTAACTATCATGTGATACCACGTTATTTACTGCTTCATTTCTGAAAAAGGAGTTTTGCATTTCAGTGGCATGAGAATAGTTACAATTTCCCCAACGTATTAAAATGACCACTTTTACAATAAATTAAATGTCTTTTTTTTAAATGAGCAAAAACACATTTAGATTAAAAAAATACCGTGTGTGAGTGTTTGGGTTTATTGTACATCCAAAATGCTCATGAACTATCTGAAAAATTCTTAAGTAGATTTCCCAAAAAAATGGCTTTAGAGCCAGATAGCAGTACATTTTACTCTGGGCTCATTTTTGGCTCCTCCAATGACTGAGGGAGTCTTATTTTTGGAGCATGATCAGTTGGCTGGTCCTGATCCAGTGCAGTGTATGAGGTATGAGGGGATTTTGCACTGTGCTCAGATTTTGGCATTGCATGGCTTTGCGGTACTACAGTTAGAGGTCACTGATCTATGAAGCCAGTATTTAGTGGATCTTTTTTTGTGCAATGGTGGAAATCTGCCGAATTCAGCTCTGCAGGAATTATGTGTTGATGTGTTAGAGTGTGTATGGTGTGAAAAAAAAAATTGGTGTAGGGATTTGGGATGGATCAAATCTGACTTTTACTCAGGACACTGTTTCACAAGTCAATCATTTTTGAATTAATGACGTGACAGAAAGACTTCCACAGATTACTGTTTGCACAAATTCGCCTGTAATTGTTAGGCTTGCATTCATATTGATTTTTAGGAACCAGAGTGATGAGACCATAAGTCCAGATTTCCAGCTTCTCAACATAATATTTAGTGTTTGTCTGGCAGCTTGTTTGACTGTTTCTGCCCATATGTTTCTGCTTTTTAATTGATTTTTGGGTGTTTATTCTCTCCAGGTTTTTTTGTTTGTTTGTTCCTTTAACCTGCCATTGCTGATTAGATTTTATTGCAACTAATGCTAATAATGTGTTTGATGGTGTTAGTTTCTCTCTCTCTCTCTCTCTCTCTCTCTCTCTCTCTCTCTCTCTTTCCTTTTATGCTCGTCCTTTGGCGTGAGAATAGATTGGAATGTATACACTCCTACATTTCATCACATTGGCATTGTTGAAAGTCTAGACACAGTAAGTAAGAGAGTAGGTGACACTCCCTCTTTTTATCTTCCAAGACTTAGTGTCGTTTTCTATCTACAGTGTTCTTTTGGTATTTTTGGCACTAAGGTTAGCTATTTAAAATACAGTTCCATGTTCTCCATGACAGTACCTTCTCAAACAAATCCCTGACTGTAGCTGTTTTGCTTTTCAAATATTTTTTTTGTTGTTGTTTCCAGTGGAGTGTCGTGTTTTTCTCATTGTAATAAAGTCTTTGGTCAAACCTCTGCCAGGGTCTCATGTTCCACAAGCCCATACCATCCTCCCAACCTTCAATCTTGTTATTGTTCTCACTTGCACAATAGACTTTAGCAATTCCTGTGGGAATGTAACATCAAGGCATTCTGACTATGACACTTAAGTCTATATGATTAGTTTTCTCGAAAAAAAAATTGCAAAAATCCCTATCTGACACTCAATTCATTGTACTGTATTGCGACAGTGCCTTTTGTTGGGGTGAGAGGGTGTGGGTGAGCGGGAAGAGGGTTTGGGGTGCTGGGGGACCAGAGAGTCAATGATCTTCACTCATAAATGTGGCCATTGACTGGTGGAATATTTAGAAATGTGTATGTTTTCCGAAACTGGTTGCATTATTTGCTTTGAATATGTGACACTTTGCTGTCAAAACATTTATTTTAATTCTACAATATGTTATATTGCAAAATGGTTTGATCTTAAGGGTTGTCCGATTTTAATTCATCCTTTACCAAAATCGAGCTGTCAAAATGTCTACTCATAAATCTGGAGCTCAAAATCAAAAAGAAAAGAGCAAAAAAGAAGATGATGTTATACAGGCAAGGGAGTGAATGGCTAAATTTCTTAAACCAGACAGATATGCTGAGGCATCAAAAGAGCAAGGTGGGACATTGTTGTTGCTACGTTTGCCACTTTAGTTAGGCTAATAATCTCTCAACATGTGGTTCTTGTCATGTATAGTAGGTTACTACTTTACCATTTAATAGTTATTCCACAAAATTGAGTCGTACATGAGCTGATAGTCGATGAGGTGCATAGTGCCGAGTTGGCTTTAAGCCATGTACAACAAGATTGAGTGGAATAACTGTTTTATTCTACCCACATTCACTGGATTTTGAGAAAAAGAGCATTTTTATTTTTATTTTTTGCAAATTCGATAAATAAAAACTGGATACAAAACATCCGACAAAATCATTTCCGCTTAGAATGTGAACAAACTGGCAAAATGACAGTAGCAATTTGTGAAAAATTTGATCATAATAATTCTTGAAAAATAAAAAAGATATGTTCTTACCGTGAAACACTTTCATTCCATATTTTGTTGCTTTTTTGTATTTTGGGGGTTTTTGGTTTTGAATAGAGTTTTTATTTCATCCTCGGTTCGTTCAGTAACATGCTCTGCCAGTTTCTTCTTCTTCTTTAGGGTTTTTCTGGCGGTTGGCAAACAACTTAAAGGTGCATTACTGCCACCGATTGGACTGGAGTGTGGAACAGGAACTATTGGGGTGAAAAAATAAACAAACAAACATAAACTATATTCTTTTAGTTACTTGTGTTTCTTTTAAATATTTGATAACAAAATAATACATCTGACTTGATGCATACCACCATTTTGTTTTTCTCTACTCATGGTATATGAGCTGATATCCTAGTAGTACAGTAGCCAATCAGAGTGTGCGATTGCTCGTGTCCACTGAATGTGGATAGAATAAACTATAATGTACTATACTATATCCCATCCATCCATTATCCATAACCGCTTATCCTGTACAGGATCAAAGGCAAGCTGGAGCCTGTCCCAGCTGACTATGGACGAGTGGTGGGGTACACCCTGGACAAGTCACCAGATCATCGCAGGGCTGACACACAGAGACAAACAACCATTCACACTCACATTAACACCTACGGTCAATTTAAAGCCACCAATTATCCTAACCTGCATTTCTTTGGACTGTGGGGGAAACCGGAACACCCGGAGGAAACCCACGCAGACACGGGGAGAACATGCAAACTCCGCACAGAAAGGCCCTCGTCAGCCAGTGGGCTCGAACCCAGAACCTTCTTGCTGTGAGGTGACAGTGGTGTTAACCACTACACCACTGTGCCAACCTATACTACAGTGGTACTTGAAAGTTTGTGAACCCTTTAGAATTTTCTATATTTCTGCATAAATATGACCTAAAACATCATCAGATTTTCACACAAGTCCTAAAAGTAGATAAAGAGAACCCAGTTAAACAAATGAGACAAAAATATTATACTTGGTCATTTATTTATTGAGGAAAATGATCCAATATTACATATCTGTGAGTGGCAAAAGTATGTGAACCTTTGCTTTCAGTATCTGGTGTGACCCCCTTGTGCAGCAATAACTGCAGCTAAACGTTTCCAGTAACTGTTGATCAGTCCTGCACACCGGCTTGGAGGAATTTTAGCCCATTCCTCTGTACAGAACAGCTTCAACTCTGGGATGTTGGTGGGTTTCCTCACATGAACTGCTCGCTTCAGGTCCTTCCACAACATTTCCATTGGATTAAGGTCAAGACTTTGACTTGGCCATTCCAAAACATTAACTTTATTCTTCTTTAACCATTCTTTGTTAGAACGACTTGTGTGCTTATGGTCGTTGTCTTGCTGCATGACCCACCTTCTCTTGAGATTCAGTTCATGGACAGATGTCCTGCCATTTTCCTTTAGAATTCGCTGGTATAATTCAGAATTCATTGTTCCATCAATGATGGCAAGCCGTCCTGGCCCAGATGCAGCAAAACAGGCCCAAACCATGATACTACCACCACCATTTTTTCACAGATGGGAGAAGGTTCTTATGCTGGAATGCAGTGTTTTCCTTTCTCCAAACATAACGCTTCTCATTTAAACCAAAAAGTTCTATTTTGGTCTCATCTGTCCACAAAACATTTTTCCAATAGCTTTCTGGCTTGTCCATGTGATCTTTAGCAAACTGCAGATGAGCAGCAATGTTCTTTTTGGAGAGCAGTGGCTTTCTCCTTGCAACTCTGCCATGCACACCATTGTTGTTCAGTGTCCTCATGAACATTAACATTAGCCAATGTGAGAGAGGCCTTCAGTTGCTTAGAAGTTACCCTGGGGTCCTTTGTGTCCTCGCCTTGTTACACGCTTTGCTCTTGGCATGATCTTTGTTGGTCGACCACTCCTGGGGAGGGTAACAGTTGTTGAATTTCCTCCATTTGTACACAGTCCGTCTGACTGTGGATTGGTGGAGTCCAAACTCTTTAGAGATGGTTTTGTAACCTTTTCCAGCCTGATGAGCATCAACAACGCTTTTTCTGAGGTCCTCAGAAATCTCCTTTGTTCGTGCCATGATACACTTCCACAAACATGTGTTGTGAAGATCAGACCTTGATAGATCCCTGTTCTTTAAATAAAACAGGGTGCCCACTCACACCTGATTGTCATCCCATTGATTGAAAACACCTGACTCTAATTTCACCTTCAAATTAACTGTTAGTCCTAGAGGTTCACATACTTTTGCCACTCACAAATATGTAACATTGGATCATTTTCCTCAATAAATAAATGACCAAGTATAATATTTGTGTCTCGTTTGTTTAACTGGGTTCTACTTTTAGGACTTGTGTGAAAATCTGATGATGTTTTAGGTCATACAGTGGCATGCAAAGTTTGGGCACCCTTGCTGAAAATGTCTGTTACTGTGAATAGTTAAGTGAGCAGAAGATGAGCTGGTCACCAAAAGTCATAAAGGTAAAGATGACACATTTCTTTTCAGCGTTTTCTGCAAGATTTGTGTATTATTTTTGTTTTGTACAATTGGAGAGTGAAAAAAGAAAAGGAACACCATGCGAAAGTTTGGGCACCCCAATACATTTGAGTTCTCAGGTAACTTTTACCAAGGTTCCAGACCTTAATTAGCTTATTGAGCTGTGGCTTGTTCAAATTCTTCGTTAGGAAAGGTCAGATGATGCAGATTTCAAAGCTGTATAAATTCTCTGACTTCTCAAACTTGTCCCTAAAATCAACAGCCATGGGGTCCTCTAAGCAACTCCCTCGCATTCTGAATAATAAAATAATTGATACTCACAAAGCAGGAGAAAGCTACAAGAACATAGCAAAGTGTTTTCAGGTAGCTGTTTCTTCAGATTGTAATGTTATTAAGAAATGGCAGTTAACAGAAACAGTGGAGATCAAGGTGAGGTCTGGAAGATGAAGAAAACTTTCTGAAAGAACTGCTCGTTGGATTGCTAGAAAGGCAAATAAAAACCCCTGTTTGACTGCAAAAGACTTTCAGAAAGATTTAGCAGACCCTGGAGTGGCGGTGCACTGTTCTACTATGCAGCAACACCTGAACTGTTAGGACTAGGACTGTTTTGGCCTCTAGAGGCCGCTGTTATTTCCTTTTCATGTCGTGTTTATTTTGGCCTCTAGAGGCCGCCACTGTTCCTGTGTTTTGTGTTTGTGTTAATTGCCTAATTATCTTCACCTGTGTCCTTAATTAGTTTGTCTATTTATACCCCTGAGTTCAGTCCTCTTGTCACGGAGTCTTTGTGCTGTTATGTTTATCTCCAGTTTCCTTTGTACTGTGTTTTTTGATCTTCTTAGCTTTTGTATTTTTGCACTTTGCTTTTCTTTTGGATTATACTCTTTGGGTTTTTTTGTCTTTTGTTTTGCCTTGTATATAGTGTATATAGTTTAAATAAACCTTTTGATTCTTTTTCTACTTCCGCCTCACGCCTCTGCATTTGAGTCATCCCCCTGGTGGCCTAGTGGGGGTTTGCTGGATTATCACACCAACGAACCAGGTTCGAATCCCAGCAAAACCCTAACAGAAAGACTCCGTCATGACCGACTCAGCAGAGGCTGCTTCAACTGTCTACCCGGCCAACCTTCAGGGAATTATGGCAGCTTTGACACGCTTCGGAGCGACCATGGACGCTCATGGACGTACGCTCACCAGCCAACGTGAGGCCCTCGCTCGCCACGAGGAACTGCTTCAGCAAATTGGGAAAACCCTGGCACAGCTGACATCTCTGCCTGCATCTCCTGCTCCTGATCCAGTTCCTGCTCCTGATCCAGCTCCCACTCCTGCTCCAGTGCCTCCTGCAATGCTGCCTTCTTCACCTCGCGAACCCAGCCTTCCTGCACCACAGAGGTATGACGGCAAGCACAGTGAGTGCCGAGAGTTCCTTACCCAATGTCAACTCACCTTTGAGCTTCAGCCTACCACCTACACTACGGATCGCCGCAAGATTGCCTTTGTGATCACCTTATTAGCTGGTAAGGCGCGAGCCTGGGCTACTGCTATCTGGCAAAGACAGGGACCTGAGTGCTTTGATTTCCAGCTGTTTTCTGAAGAGATGCTTCGGGTCTTCGATCAGGCAGACATCAGTACCGACGCAGCCCGAAAGCTCATGTCCATCCGGCAAGGAGGAAGCGTCGCAGATTACGCCATCTCGTTCCGAACACTCGCAGCAGTAAGTGGATGGAACGAGACTGCCCTGGTGTCAGCCTTCCACCATGGTCTGTCTGACCCCATCAAGGACGGTCTGGCCTCTATTGGATGCCCAAGTGACCTCGAAACCCTCATCTCACATGCTATTCGTCTGGACAACAGGATGAGAGAACGCCACCAAGCCTTGAGCCCCCCCAGCCTCCCTACCTCTACCTGGAGACCATCTACCTCCTTCAGTGACTGTCCAGAACCCATGCAAGTGGGTCGTACTCGCCTCTCCGCATCTGAGAGGGAGCGCAGAAGGAGGGACAAGTGCTGCATCTACTGTGGCAAGCCTGGTCACTTCCGAGCATCATGTCCCGAACTCTTGGGAAAAGGACCGCCCCGTCCAGCCGAGGGAGGGTTGTGACGGGGCCTACCCTCTCTCCCGGACTCCCTGGCCAAGGAATCTACATCCCGGTCTCCATCTCCTGGGGTGAGTCTGTCCACTCTTGTCAAGCTTTGATAGACTCAGGGGCGGCTGGGAACTTTATGGATATTCACTTCGCCCAAAGCATCAATATTCCGACTGCACCTCTTGAAGTCCCACTGTCTGTGTCTGCCCTCGATGGCCAAGCGTTAGGTGATGGAAGAGTCACCCAAGTTACTTCTCCAGTTTTCCTCCAGTCTCAAGGTCACAAGGAAGAAATATCCCTGCACCTGATTCCTTCACCTGAGTTCCCAGTTATTCTAGGCCTTCCTTGGCTTACTCGCCACAACCCTCGCATAGACTGGGTAACAAGCCAGGTTGTGGAATGGGGCCCTGCATGCCATGCCTCTTGTCTGCTCTCTAGCTCTCCTGTGTCTCCTGCCGAGCCCCCTGATCTCACCGAGTTATCTCAAGTTCCCACAGAGTACTGGGATCTCAAGGAGGTATTCAGCAAGAGCAGGGCCGCCGTTCTTCCTCCGCACCGGGCCTACGACTGTGCCATCGACTTGCTCCCTGGGACTACCCCTCCTCGTGGCAGACTGTTTTCACTCTCTCAGCCAGAACGCAAGGCCATGGAGGAATACCTCAAAGATGCCCTGGTCTCTGGGTTTATTCGACCCTCCACTTCACCTGCTGGAGCCGGCTTCTTCTTTGTCGGCAAGAAGGATGGGGGGCTCCGACCATGTATTGATTACAGGGGCCTGAATAAGATCACTGTGCGCAACCGATATCCCCTTCCGCTGATGTCCACAGCTTTCGACCTGCTCCAAGGCGCCACCGTCTTCACCAAGTTGGACCTACGGAACGCATACCACCTCATCCGTATCCGACAGGGAGACGAGTGGAAGACTGCCTTTAACACCCCGTCTGGGCACTACGAATACCAGGTGATGCCCTTCGGACTCACCAACGCACCAGCTGTTTTTCAGGCCCTAATCAACGACGTCTTAAGGGACATGATTAACCTATACGTTTTTGTCTACCTCGACGACATCCTTATCTTTTCCAAGACCGTGCAGGAGCACCGCCACCATGTCCGCCAGGTTCTCCAGAGGCTGCTACAGAACAATCTGTTCGCCAAGGCCCAGAAATGCGAATTTCATGTTCCCGAGGTCTCCTTTCTGGGATTTATTGTACGGACAGGCCAACTCCAAATGGACCCTGCCAAGACCCTGGCCGTCCGGGATTGGCCTACTCCCAAGTCCGTTAAGGAGGTTCAGCGGTTCTTAGGATTCGCTAACTTCTACCGCAAGTTCATCAGGAACTTCAGTTCTGTGGCAGCACCCATGTCAGACCTCACCAAAGGGACAGGTGGATCTTATGGCTGGTCTCCTCAGGCAGAAAAGGCGTTCAAAGACCTCAAGGACCGCTTCTGCACGGCACCCATTCTGGTTCTCCCGGACACCTCCCAACCATTCATCGTGGAGGTGGACGCCTCGGACAGTGGTGTCGGCGCGGTGCTCTCTCAACGTTCGGAAGGAAAGCTGCACCCCTGCGCTTACTTCTCCCACCGTCTGAGTCCTGCTGAGTCCCGGTACGATGTGGGGGATCGAGAACTGCTAGCGGTCAAACTGGCCCTTGAGGAGTGGAGGCACTGGCTGGAGGGAGCACAACATCCATTCCTGGTTTGGACTGACCACAAGAACCTGGAGTACCTCCAGCAAGCCAAGAGACTGAACCCTCGACAGGCTAGGTGGGCCCTGTTTTTCAGTCGGTTTGACTTCACCCTCTCATACCGCCCCGGCTCCAAGAACACCAAACCTGACGCACTGTCCAGACTGTTCTCTGCCACTAACAGGGAGAATGAAGTCGGGCCTATTATCCCTGTGTCCCGGATTGTGGCCCCTGTCCGCTGGGGTATTGAGGAGGCTGTCCGACGAGCCCAACGCCAGGACCCCGGTCCTGGGACGGGGCCACCAGGCCTCTTGTACGTCCCACATCAAGCCCGGGCCAAGGTTCTCCAGTGGGGTCACTCTTCCCCTCTCACCGCCCACCCGGGAGCTCGGAGGACCCTGGACTTCCTGAAAAGACGCTTCTGGTGGCCTAACATGGAGAAGGAAGTAAGGTCATTTGTCCTGTCCTGTGAGGTTTGCACCAGAACCAAGAACCCACGACAGCGTCCCCAGGGTCTCCTGCATCCTCTGACCATTCCCCGGCGTCCCTGGTCCCACGTGGCAGTCGACTTTATCACGGGTCTCCCTGAGTCACAAGGTAACACGGTCATTTTGGTCTTAGTTGACAGATTCTCCAAGGCCTGCCGCTTCATACCACTGTGCAAACTCCCCTCTGCTCTTGAAACTGCGAAACTTTTGTTTAATCATGTCTTCCGAGTCTTTGGTCTTCCACAGGACATCGTCTCAGACCGAGGGCCCCAGTTCTCCTCCCGAGTGTGGCACGGGTTCTGCAAGGTCATCGGAGCCACTGCCAGCCTCTCCTCTGGGTTTCACCCACAGTCCAATGGTCAGACGGAGAGGCTCAACCAGGACCTGGAAACCACCCTGCGAGGCCTGGCTATGGATAACCCGACATCGTGGAGCACCTGGCTGCCATGGGCAGAGTACGCCCACAACACCCTGCAGTCATCGGCCACCAAGCTGTCGCCATTCCAGTGCCAATTCGGGTTCCAGCCACCTCTGTTCCCGGACCAGGAGGAGGACGCGGGGGTGCCCTCGGTCAACCAATATGTGAGACGGTGTCGCAAGACCTGGAGCAAGGTCAGGAAGACCCTCATACAGACCTCCAGAACCAACCAGACTCAGGCCAACCGCCATAGAAGACCTGCACACGCTTTCCGCCCTGGGCAGCGTGTTTGGCTGTCCACTAAGGACCTTCCACTGCGGGTGGAGAACCGCAAGCTTGCTCCTCGCTACATTGGCCCCTTCAAGGTGGTGCGCAGGGTGAACCCTGTCTCCTACCGGCTCCAGTTGCCCCGGACTCTGAGGATCAACCCCACTTTCCATGTTTCCCTGTTACGGCCCGTACTGACGTCTACGTATGCCCCTGCCCCTAGGAACCCCCCACCCCCCCGCATCTTCCAGGGGCAGACTGTGTTCACTGTGAATCGCCTGCTTGACTCCCGCCGGGTCCGCGGCGGGTTGCAATATCTGGTGGACTGGGAGGGCTATGGTCCTGAGGAGCGCTGCTGGGTTCCTGCTCGGGATGTCCTTGATAAAGAACTATGTCGGGACTTCCATTCGGCCCATCCGGATCGCCCTGGGAACGTCAGGAGACGCTCCTAGAGGGGGGGGTCCTGTTAGGACTAGGACTGTTTTGGCCTCTAGAGGCCGCTGTTATTTCCTTTTCATGTCGTGTTTATTTTGGCCTCTAGAGGCCGCCACTGTTCCTGTGTTTTGTGTTTGTGTTAATTGCCTAATTATCTTCACCTGTGTCCTTAATTAGTTTGTCTATTTATACCCCTGAGTTCAGTCCTCTTGTCACGGAGTCTTTGTGCTGTTATGTTTATCTCCAGTTTCCTTTGTACTGTGTTTTTTGATCTTCTTAGCTTTTGTATTTTTGCACTTTGCTTTTCTTTTGGATTATACTCTTTGGGTTTTTTTTGTCTTTTGTTTTGCCTTGTATATAGTGTATATAGTTTAAATAAACCTTTTGATTCTTTTTCTACTTCCGCCTCACGCCTCTGCATTTGAGTCATCCCCCTGGTGGCCTAGTGGGGGTTTGCTGGATTATCACACCAACGAACCAGGTTCGAATCCCAGCAAAACCCTAACATGAACAAATATGACCTTCATGGGAGAGTCATCAGAAGAAAACCTTTCCTGCATCCTAGCCACAAAATTCAGCGTCTGAAGTTTGCAAATGAACATCTAAATAAGCCTGATGCATTTTGGAAACAAGTTATGTGGACTGATGAAATTAAAATAGAACTTTTTGGCCACAATGTGCAAAGGTATGTTTGAACAAAAAAGGCTGCCAAATTCCAGGAAAAGAACACCTCTCCAACTCTGAAGCATGGGTATGGATCGATCATGCTTTGGGGTTGTGTTGCAGCCAGTGGCACAGGGCAAGCACAGTGTCGAGGGAAGCACAGATTCGAATAAATACCAGCAAATTCTGGAAGCAAACATCACACCATCTGTAAAAAAGCTGAAGTTAAAAAGAGGATGGGTCCTACAATAAGACGATGATCCAAAACACACCTCAAAATCTGCAATGGAATACCTCAAGAGGCACAAGCTGAAGGTTTTGCCCGGGCCCTCACAGTCCCCTGACCTAAACATCATTGAAAATCTGTGGATAGCTCTCAAAAGAGCAGTGCGTCCAAGACAGCCCAAGAAACTTGTAGAACTGGAAGCCTTTTGCAAGGACGAATGTGTGAAAATCCCCCAGGCAAGAACTGAAAGATTCTTTCCTGACTACAAAAAGTGTTTACAAACTGTAATACTTGTCAGAGGGGGTGTTACTACTGTAGGCACTAACCATGCAAGGTGCCCAAACTTTTGCTTCAGGCCCTTTTCCTTTTTTTTTTTGTCATTTTGAAAATCTAAAAGATGAAAAAAAAAATTTTTTTTGCTTAAAATATAAAGGGAATGAGTCATCTTTAACTTTATGCCTTTTGGAGATCATTTCATCTTCAACTTGCTTAACTGTTCACAGTAACAGCAATTTTGACCAGGGGTGCCCAAAATTTTGCATACCACTGTATTTATGCAGAAATATAGAAAATTCTAAAGAATTCACAAACTTTCAAGCACCACTGTATGTCCCTCATCAAAAAAATTCCTGTGCAAGGATTAGCCAAGGATGGCTTACGTGACATAGTTCCTCCACTGATTCAGCAATGTATCTCGTGACGTCAAAAAAAAAAAGTCAAGTCAAGTTTATTTGTATAGCGCTTTTAACAATAAACACTGTCGCAAAGCAGCTTTACAGAATTTGAACGACTTAAAACATGAGCTAATTTTATCCCTAATCTATCCCCAATGAGCAAGCCTGTGGCGACGGTGGCAAGGAAAAACTCCCTCAGACGACATGAGGAAGAAACCTCGAGAGGAACCAGACTCAAAAGGGAACCCATCCTCATTTGGGCAACAACAGACAGCCTGACTATAATATTAACAGTTTTAACATGAGGACAGTTTCGTTGATGTTATAACTCTTCATTGATGGAAACTTGAGTGCAAAACTGTTCATGATAACTGCAGTCCTAAAGTTAGCAAGACAACTGTAGTCCTCAGCCATGAAAGCATTACTGTAAGAGTCCAGAGCATCCTCCAGGTATAACCCTCAACTGTCCTCATGGGGCCGACCTTCACAGGAGCGGTGCGACAAAAGGATATGGTGTGAGTCAGTCATGGCGTATCCTGGATATACCATGAACTGATGTCACAATTTCAAACTATACAGCCGACTCGAGTCACAGCTGTGGCTCCGTGAGCATTTCTGCACGTGTAGATCTATGTAGGCGATAGCATGTTAAAATAATAATAATAAATACATAAATAATAAAAAGGTTTTTAAAAAGTGATAGCATGGTACATTGCACATGCACAGGTCAAAGGTCACTCCAAAGTAAACAGCGAACGTGGCTGCCTCCACTGAGTTTATGCCGAGATTCAATCTCATAGATAAAAGTTAAAAGTTAACACTTTTAATTTGGAATTTTTTTGAAGAGGGATAGAAATCTAATATACCATGCACTGAGAGGCTCCAGTAATTATGGGTTCTCTTCTGTGACTGGCACACTACTATTTTCTTTGGGGCTGTGTGCCTCACAAAATAGTACGATGCCAGTCACCTCAGAGAATCCATCATTTTAACCGGAGCCTTTCAGTGCATGGTATATCAGATTACTATAATATAATATTCTATACTACTACTGCATATCGACTATTTACTTTAAGTAGTTAGGTACCAGCAAGCTAAATAAAAAAGCTAGAAAAAAAAGTTAACTCTTGAGTGCTTCTTGGAAATTCAGGCTCAGTTAGCTAATGTAAACGTAACGTTATTGACCATATGAATGATCACATTAAGGATGTTAGCTTACACCCTTTCCCAACTAACTGCAGCTAGAAGTGAGAGCTACTATGACATCAGTGGTCCAAGTGAGGAAATGCAGGGAGGCAGAGGACAGAATCAGGCAGATGAAGATGAAAGAGAGGGAGGTTCAGGTGAGAGTCGCAAGATAGGCACTGAACACAACCCCAAAGATTCCAGTGGTGGTATCCCAGACAGTTTTGAGTATCCTGGACTTTAGCTCAAAAATGACTGATTCTGATAGATCAAATATCACTTCAGTGATAGCATGTAGGCCTCCATTCAGCAAAGGTATTCCCTAAAGACATAGATGGAAAGGCATTCCCAAGCATCTTGCTGTATAGTAAATCCTCAAATGGACAGGAAAAAACTGAGAGGGACCAGGTGGTGTACAGCAGGAGCAAAGAGAATCTATTTTGCCTCCCATGTTTACTTTTCTCTTCTGAATTTGACAGAAAGTCATATAGTGCTCTTAATACCAGGTGTGGAATAGAAATAGATAGAATAAAGTGGAGAAATGTATACGATAGGCAACCAGAACACGAAAGATGTAGTGCACATCAGCACTGCTATTGGAAATAGAAGAATTTACAGAGGTCTGGGGTAGACAGTCAGTAATGGAAGATGATAGAAACTATAACAGAGAGAAACAAGGCTTTACTGGAGAGGTTACAGTTTCATAGGAAACACTGATTGACTGTCCGAGCCGTAATAATGCCAATTTTTTAGGCTTAATTCAGCTGTTTGCGAAATACGACCTGATTCTTCATGATCATTGTGACAAAGAGCCAGCAACAAGGACAGAAACATGTAACACGTTACCTGTCCCCTGATGTCCAGAATTAATTCAGTGTGTTCTGTGGTCAGCATGTATGAAATATGATTAAAAAAGAATGAAAAGAGGCAACATACTACTTGATAATTTCTGATGTGACGCCAGACATCTCTCACAGAGAGCAAACTGTATTGACGGTGAGATATGTTCATAGAGGGCGGCACAGTGGTGTAGTTGTTAGCACTGTCGCCTCACAGCAAGATGGTTCTGGGTTCAAGTCCAGTGGCCAATGGGGGCCTTTCTGTGTGGAGTTTGCATGTTCTCCCCGTGTCTGTGTAGGCTTCCTCCAGGTGCTCTGGTTTCCCCCAGAGTCCAAAGACATGCAGGTTAGGTTAACTGGTGGCTCTAAATTGATTGTAGGACGTGTAAGTGTGAATGGTTGTTTGTCTCTATGTGTCAGCCCAGACTTGTCCAGGGTGTACCCCACCTCTCACCCATAGTCAGCTGGGATAGGCTCCAGCTTGCCTGCGACCTTGTACAGGATAAGCAGCTACAGATGATGGATGGATATGTTCATAGACCTGACACTACTAGTTAGTGGGAAATAAAAGAGTGTTTCATTGATTTTAACAATGAGTTTTCAAAGAACACTTCCTAGAATGTTGCTTGATTCATTCAGAGACAATTGGCTAGACATTAATGACTTAAAGTAGGGGACAAGAATACAACAATGGGGCACTACGGTAGCAAGGAAGTGTCAGGGAGTACAGTCTGAATATTAATCCCTTTGTTACATTTTTCTTTTGTGCCGTGCACACATTGAATTTGGTTGGCGTCCATGCCACGCAGGCCTGTCATCTCTTAGACACATTTTTCAGGCAATTAATCATCTCTTTGTACTCTTTAGTGTATATCCAGATATGCACTGGAGCACACAAATAGAGGCAGTACACCCTATTGTGCAACACTCACGGGGTCAAATTCAAACACTAGAAAACTAACTAAATCAGGCTTCATTTAAGTTTTAAAACAAAAACAACCTCCATCTCGGCAAGCATTTTTTCCCTGTATCAGAAATAATCTCCGTCCATACTCACATGCCTGAAAATGCAAATCACATGAAGATTCTTGTACACTGGACATGCGCATGCCAAGATAATATGTGCTAGTTTGTTTTCTTCTGGAAAAGGATATCTGTGAAGGTTCTCAGTCATCCAGGTCATTGTAAACTGTAGGTGCTAAAGAAGGCAACTGGACTTGCTTGAAATTCTTGAAGACGTTTCACCTCTCATCCAAAAGTCAGTTCTGTCTGACTAGTGGGGAGTTCCAGGTATGTAATACCAGGTTCTAGGTATTACAATGGTAGAGGGAAAAGAGAAGGAGCAAAACTACATCAAGGAAGCACTTCAGAAGTGTGGGTATCCCAACTGGGCTTTCATCAAGACCAGAAAAAGAAAGATAACGGACAGGGAAGTAAACAGCAACAAATGCAAGAATATTGTCATTCCCTACATTTCTGGACTATCTGAGAAACTCAGGAGGATCTTCTACAAACACAATGTCCCTGTACATTTCAGACCCAGTAACACCCTGAGGCAGAAATTGGTCCACCCTAAGGACAGAATACCCAGACACAAACAGGACAACGTAGTGTAGACAATTCAATGCAGTGAGGAATGCACAGACCTGTACACTGGGGAAACAAAGCAACTGCTTCACAAGTGCATGGCTCAACACAGGAGAGCCAGTTCCTCAGGCCACGACTCTGCAGTCTATCTTCATCTCAACAACAAAGCATTTCAGGACTGCAATGTACGCATTCTAACCAGAGAAGACCAGTGGTTGAAAGAGGAGTAAAAAAAGCCATCTTTGTCAACCTGGAACGACCATCACAGAACAGAGGAGGTGGTCTGAGACACCACTTATCAGCCACCTACAATACAGTCCTTGGCACACTTCCCAGAAAACTGAATAGATAGTTTTCACTGACGTCACGGCATTCCGGGGAACTGCCATCTTGGAGGGCAAACAAAATGGACCATCGCCACTACCGGCTACGTTATCTCGGACGAATTTATGAAGTTGTATGATCAATGTCGGCAAAATCAAGCAAACAGAAGTATATAGATACATTAGACGACATCTCACGACAACGGTATGCAGCCAAACTGGCCTTGATTGGGGGAACTGACCCCTACGAAGTGGACAAAGATGCATTTTCAAGTGACTATGCAGGGCTGCCAAAGCCTGAAACTGCCAAAGCCTGCTCCAAAGCCTGAAACTGACTTCATCAAACTTTAAAGGCTGTCTGATATATACAACTTTATATATTCACAGCGCGCCTTTTGGCGGATGCCGCCTGAATTGCGCAGATCCGGGGTTTTTTTTTTTTTTGGGGGGGGGGGGGGGGGCGTTGGGAGTGTCTGATTGTAATTTCAAAGTAAATTCTGTATTAAAATTACTAAATAAGCAAATCCGTTACAGTCCATGAAACAGGAAGTATAAGGATAAGAAAAAAACAGTTTAAATCGGGAAGCTGTGCACATAACAGGTAGTTAAAACACAGAAAAAAAACAACAGAAGTCCATTTCATATGCCGATTTATTGCATGAACATGGAAAATAGATTCACCAACTATGTTGTATGACATACAATCCACTCTCCATATTGAAAATTAAGATCATATTAATGTTATAAACAAAATATAGAAAGCATAATGTTTACACTGTGTATGTGTGTGCGTGTATTTATTGAAAAGTCACACACACAAAGATGAACTGAATGAGCATGTTGTAATTGTAATTAAAAAAGGTTTCCATGCAAACTACACAAAACATGACAATGAAATGAATGAACATGGAGATGCCACTACAGTACCCCCATACAACAGAAAAACTTTGAGAATATGGGTTTTGGTAACACTAAAGAATTAAATCCTTAATCTGACTCACAATGGTGACAAATAAAATTGGGGAGACCTGGAGTACACGCTTGATGGGCCCAAAAGCTGCACAAGACACACTTTACCCACACCTCTTTCGGTTTGGAATTATGAAATGCTTCCATGCAAACCACACAAAAATCTTCTTCCTCTTCTGACGTGGAGCTCTCAACTTTCACCATTTTCTTGGCTGTTTTTTTTACCTTCCTCTGCTTTCCTTTTGCACTCTCCAAGATTTTCTTTCTGACGTTTTTCCCTTTCTGACGGTCCTCCTCTTCCAATCGCAGCTTAACTGGTGTATCAGTTAGGATTTCAGAGCGCCTCTTCCTCCTACCCTTGCCGTTTTCCTTTCGTGGGCCTGCCTTTGGAAATGGCCGAATAATTGATGGACAGAACTGACCTGGGATTGACTGCGAGGTGCTTGGCATCTCTGGAAGAGGAGCAGAGCTGGGCAGAAGGTGAGCAGTTGAGGAGGTGGGCAGAAGGTGAGCAGACCCGGGTGGAACTTGAGAGTCTGAAATCAGAATCAGAATATTTTATATCTATCCAAAATTGGCAATTCAATTTGACAAATCAATCAAAAATTCACTTAAATAGAATACAAAGCAATATAGAAGATAATACAATACATAGCAGCAATCAAACCATTCATTCAATAAATCCAACCTGTCAGTGAAGTGCCTAAGGAACCCAGAGGCAGGTGAGCAGGTGAGGAGACCGGCAGCAGGTGAGCAGGTGAGGAGCCAGGTGGCATGTGAGCAGGTAAGGAGCCCGACAGCAGGTGAGCAGGTGAGGAGACCAGCGGCAGGTGAGCAGTTGAGGAGCCCGGTAGCAGGTGGGCAGGTGAGGAGACCGGCGGCAGGTGAGCAGTTGAGGAGCCCGGTAGCAGGTGGGCAGGTGAGGAGACCGGCGGCAGGTGAGCAGTTGAGGAGCCCGACAGCAGGTGAGCAGGTGAGGAGACCGGCGGCAGGTGAGCAGTTGAGGAGCCCGACAGCAGGTGAGCAGGTGAGGAGACCGGCGGCAGGTGAGCAGTTGAGGAGCCCGACAGCAGGTGGGCAGGTGAGGAGACCGGCGGCAGGTGAGCAGTTGAGAAGCCCGACAGCAGGTGAGCAGGTGAGGAGACCGGCGGCAGGTGAGCAGTTGAGGAGCCCGGTAGCAGGTGGGCAGGTGAGGAGACCGGTGGCAGGTGAGCAGTTGAGGAGCCCGGTAGCAGGTGGGCAGGTGAGGAGACCGGCGGCAGGTGAGCAGTTGAGGAGCCCGGTAGCAGGGGATTGCCAATGACTCACATAATGGCAGAGAGAGCCAACGACCCACAGATCACACAAGCGACCCTCAAGGCTGCAAACACCGTTCACACCCAGCCTCCAGTGACCTTAACACCTAAAGGATAACTGAGCCCATGTTTACATTAGACCATATCAGCGGATCATCAGATTAACGTTTTTAAAACGATTAGTGTGCACACAGCAACACCAATACACGATTCGCGTGCACACAGCAACACCAATACACGGATACGCTCGGCTCCGCAGGCATCCTGAGCTCCAAATCACTCCGCCCTGAACAGCAAGTGCCCTCTGGAGGGTGCGCACTCCGGCCCTGCGCAGCTCACAGAGCGCGCGAGTGTAGTGCACAAACAGTGATTCGGGACTGAGCCGCTGTGTGTGTGATCCCAGCGCATATCACTTACCACTTGCAAGTGGAAGGATGGCAAGCCTAAAGACAATCATAACTACACAATGGGCAGTATTTGCATCAGTATTTTCATACTTTTATACTCTTTAATGAAAGGTGATACAAGGCGGAAGTCCGCGCCGTTTTTCAGCAGTCGCGTCACATGACCAACGCCAGCGAATCAGGAAGGTGGATGTCACAGTGACGTTGTCCAATGATGACGCCAGCTAGAGCTCAGCACAGCGTATCCGCGTATCTCAATGTTTACACAGCACCGGAGCTGACACGATCTGGATTGAATACGTGGACCCTGGCGGATTCCCGTTTCCCGGCATTTCCAGGCGGTTTAATGTAAACGGACAGTGCATCCGCGAAGAAAACGAGACAGATACGGTCTAATGTAAACTTGGCCTGAGAGGGTCAACGATCCATGTGACCTCAACGACTCCCATTAGGTTTACTTTTGGTCCACTAGAAGATGAATACCTGGAACTCCCCACTAGTCAGACAGAACTGAAGAAGCCTTTCAGATGAGAGGTGAAACGTCTTCAAGAATTTCAAGCAAGTCCAGTTGCCTTCTCTAACACCTATGCTGAAAAAGGGTCATGTGATAGGAGTGTGATGAATAAGGGAAGGATATGTTGTGACTGAGAAAACCCAATAAGGAAGCGCATGTGGGTGTCTGTTTCATCATTTCCAAAAATCCATGTTTCTGCCCATCTAGACTAAGGCCAAGTTTACATTAGATCGTATCTGTCTCGTTTTCTTCGCAGATGCACTGTCCGTTTACATTAAACCGCCTGGAAACGCCGGGAAACGGGAATCCGCCAGGGTCCACGTATTCAATCCAGATCATGTCTGGTCCGGTGCTGTATAAACATTGAGATACGCGGATACGCTGTGCTGAGCTCTAGCTGGCGTCGTCATTGGACAACGTCACTGTGACATCCACCTTCCTGATTCGCTGGCGTTGGTCATGTGACGCGACTGCTGAAAAACGGCGCGGACTTCCGCCTTGTATCACCTTTCATTAAAGAGTATAAAAGTATGAAAATACTGCAAATACTGATGCAAATACTGCCCATTGTGTAGTTATGATTGTCTTTAGGCTTGCCATCCTTCCACTTGCAAGTGGTAAGTGACACGCATGCCCGATATGCACTGGGATCACACACACAGCGGCTCAGTCCCGAATCACTGCTCGTGCGCTTCACTCGCGCGCTCTGTGAGCTGCGCAGGGCCGGAGTGCGCACCCTCCAGAGGGCACTCGCTGTTCAAGGCGGAGTGATTTGGAGCGCAGGATGCCTGCGGAGCCAAGCGTATCCGTGTATTGGCGTTGCTGTGTGCACGCGAATCGTGTATTGGCATTGCTATGTGCACGCGAATCGTTTTAAAAACGTTAATCTGATGATCCGCTGATACGGTCTAATGTAAACCCCACCTAAAACACAACCCTGGAGATTTCAAACTAAAATGAGGCCAGTAGCATTTCCAAAAGTCTCTGTTTTAAGGGCTCAAAAGCTCTGGAGTCGTGTGGATACCAGGCGTAAACATAGCAAAACTGATATGTTTTAAAACTAATTAATGTGGACATAGCATTAGACAAGAGAATGGGTAGTGATGCGAGATTACATTATATTATCCAGAGCAATGTACAACAGGACCTTGACATACCCACAGTAGCGGGCAGCCCAGGGAGCAGATGGGGGTTAGGTGCCTTGCTCAAGGGTACTTCAGTCATTTCTGCTGGTCCAGGGATCTGTTGGTCCCAAAGCTGCTTCTCTAACCATTAGGCTATGACTTCACCATTGCTTAGATCAGCAGCATGGGGTTTAATGGCATATTTCCAGTCACTGATGGCTATTATCCTACTTGATACTGCAGAGATACTGCAGTGTATGGAATATAGAAATCTCTTCCTTTAATCAATAGCCATTTCCCTTGACATACAAGCATCTAACATTCAGGCATTAGTTGAGGAAATGATTTCTTTGCACGATTCATGGCAGTGTCGTCTAATAGCGGCCACAGCTGTATCCGAGGGTATTGCCATCGACCCAAAGCAGGCAGCGAAAGAGAAAGCACTTTTTTTTTCTTCTTCTATGAAGCAGATGTCGAGATATCTGAAGAACACCCTAAAGTAATTTTCAGGAACAAGATATTTTATGTTGTTCCTATTTCACAACTCAACACACATATCAGTGCAACAAAGCAAATACACGCTAAGTTTTCCATCTTGTGGAATTTCAGGAACATGTCAGAGGAGTGCATTAGCTGTCTACAAAATACGAAGATGATTTGACAGATTGTCTCAAAAGGCAGATTAATCACATGAAATCGGTAAACAGCGCTATGCTTGAGAAGACTCTAGGGCCTTTGGAGTTGCTGAATACTATTTATGACATGGAGCTTCAGAGCATTTATGGTGACTTGTGTGTCTTATTGCATATTTTTCTGTGCTTACCAGTGACTGTATTAGGTAATGAACGTGCGTTCAGTAGGATGACACTAAAAACATATATATTTTTTGCTCTATTATGTCTCGAAACAGATTAAATGGTTTAGCATGGCTCTCAACAGAGAGCAGGCACAGAATCTGGAATTTAAAGATATGATACATGACTTTGCTCCCAAAAAGCTGTGGCAGATGATACTGATTGTATTTTGAATGACATTTCTATTGTCCTAATAATAAAGCATGATGATGAATATTCCCAGTGTGCTGTCAAAGGGGCATGTTGAAATAGTTTTGTCCCAGGCTCAGGAATTATACACACCAACCCTGGAACCAGTTCTGTATTTACATGGCATGATTTATGTACATCTGAATTTAACACATACACTCACTGGCCACTTTATTAGGCACACCCATCCATCTGCTGTTTGATGCAGTTCTCTAATCAGCTGATCCCTTGACAGCAGCACAATACATAAAATCATGCAGGTACAAATCAAGAGCTTCAGTTAATTCACTTCATGCATCAGAATGGGAAAAATTGCGATCTCAAAGTGTGACTTTCCCTGTGGCATGGGTGTTGGTGCCAGATAGACTGGTTTGAGTATTTCAGAAACTGCTGATCTCCTGGGGTTTTCACACACGACAGTCTCTAGAGTTTACACAGAATGGTGCGAAACAAAAAACATTGAGTGAGCGACAGTTCTGTGGGTGGAAATGTCTTGTTGATAAGAGAAATCAGAGGAAAATGGCCAGATTGGTTTGAGCCACCAGGAAGGATATACTAACTCATCTTACCATCCTTTACAACCATGGTGAGCAGAAAAGCATCTCGGCATGCAACAGCAGAAGACCACATTGGGTTCCACTCCTGCCAACCAAGAACAGGAATCTTAGAATCAAGAACAAGTTCCTATTAAAGTGGCCAGTGAGTGTATAGTAGAAGGAGGCAGATTTTAAGAACCAGTTCTCAAATCTAGAATTGAATAGCAACTACCATCCTTCTTATGAAAGAGGAAGTATGTTGAACCATTTGTTTTGAACTGTAGAATCTGTCCAAGAGAAAATTAATTTCAGATATGAATTTCAGGATCAAATATTGATGCAACCCTGAGGCTTGAGAGCATGTGGAGCCAACAGCAGTACCGGAGCTTGTTGAGGCTCTTACACAGATATCTCCATATGGTGTACATGTGGTTAGGCATGTGTACATGAAATAGCCGAAAGAGAAAAATGGCTGTATCACAATGGCATTTATTGCAAACACTGTTCCATATGGCACTGTTGAAGGTCTGGGTATGTGTGAGCACACGGACAATAAGATATCCAAGTGACAATATTTCATATATATTATTGGTTTTTGAAGCAAAATATAAATCTGATCCAGAAACATCCTGTTCTTGGAGTGGAGATGGAGTATTACTGTTTCCCCTCCCTCCTACAGACAGCTATCGCTTTTGATATATTCACCTCTCGATTGAACTCTTGTTCCACTTAAAGAATATCCATATACCACCTCCTACCACCTTGTACTAAGTATTTAGAGTGAGAACTAAGTGTAGGTGGTAGGTAAAAGAACACTGCAAAACAGTGGTCTTTTTGGAGGAAAAGGGAGTACAATCATTTTTTAACCTCTGTGCTGTATAATGTTCAGACATCAGAGGCTACAGTAGTCTGTGGTAGCTTTTGAATTCCATTAAATCGAACTCTAAATCGAAATTGAACCCAAAATTGACAACAAGGTATTTTTCAGCTAGATTACCTTTTCCAGCAGCAGATGCCTGAGGTTCTGACACTATCCTATGAGCGATTACCTATTTGAAGGTCAAAAAATAAAGGACAAAGCACTTCTTTTATATTGCAAAGCCTCGAGCACTGACAGAAGATGTGAAAGCGATGTGTATGAATTTAGCGATGGGATTTTGTGAGTGTGAGAGAGGAGTGGGGAAGGAGGCACAGGCGTAAAGATCGAATGAGATTGAATTTCATTCCACAGAGAAAGACACAAAAGGATGAAAAGCTGACCTGTCTCTGTGTCCTTCACACTTCGAGTCCAATATCAACTTCTGGCACAATTACACTACTGTGTCTGCTGGCAGAGCACAATGCAGATTTAGCTACAGTATATAGATAGTGTGTGTGTGTGTGCAGTTCACTGGAGATGATGAGGGTATGGAAGGAAGGCATCACAATAAAAATGGAGATTTAATGAAAGTTAAGCTTCTTATTGATTCAGCTGACTGTGCGAGTGTGTGTGTGTGTGTGTGTGTGTGTGTGTGTGTGTGTGTGTGTGTGTGTGTGTTGACTATGGCACATCTTTTTACAGTGAAAACAACTTGGAGCAAAAGAAGATTATGAGATTATGTGGTATGCAGCCAGAATAAATGAATAAAACAAATAATACATTGACAGAAATGAGCTGTGATCCATTCAGTGGTCACAGTGGATCTGTGGATTTGCCCTGAGGCTGCTTAGCCGGAAACAGTACGGACAAAGACACTGAAGTATGATGATATCTTCCAGCTGTGAGATTTGTTCCAGGAAGATAAAAGGGTAAGTGAGTCTGAACATTTTCGGTGAAATTCAATGGGAACGTCACTTGTCTGATTTAAGGCCCAAATGAATATGCGTGTGTATTTCTTGCATGTAAGCTGCTTCAGCGTATGTATTTATACTGCACACAATGCTTTACCTTCTGACAGCGAGACAGGTGAATATGTATATGTGTGAGCAATTTTCTATTACACATTCAAAAACAAGAAGTGGCTTAGGAAATAGGAAACAACTTGGGGTTCTTGTGATAGAGACATGACTAGAACTGGAACATCATTCTCTCTCTCTCTCTCTCTCTCTCTCTCTCTCTCGTTATGAGTCAATCCTGAGATACCAGTGATTGATACTGGCCTCCCCTGCTTTTCGGACCTGCCTGATCCATCTTGATGCCCTACTTCTAGCGGGAGTCAATTAGATTTTGATTTATTGTGGGAGGGACCAAAACTTTATCACCCTAGAACTTTCTCGAAGGCAAATGTGAGCTGAACAGCAATTCAGTGCCGTCAGCACAGCAGTGAGGTAAGATCATTATGTCCACAGCTATGGCAGAGGAGATCAATGTGGATAGCTTCATAGCGTTGCCTTTTTCAAGGTAGACTTTTGTGGAGAAACAATTTATAATACAAAAGGGAAGACAAATTCCAGCACTGGACCTAACAGAAAAGGGGAAAACTGTTGAAAGGCATTTCAAAGTCAATAATTATCAACACTACCCATGGATGACTGGCTGTAAAAAAAGCTAATAGGCTGTATTGCTGGGGTTGCCTGCTTTTTTCAACAGACAAGTCATCTGCCTGGACTTATGCTGGATTTGTTAGCCTTACTAACCTAAAAAAGCCAGCCTACCACCATCAAAGTTCAGCTACACATCTGCAAGCTATGGTGAGCTTAAAAACTTTCGTGGACACCAGAGTAGACCTCCAGCTGAATGAGCAGCACCACACTGTAAACCCGAATAAGTTGAGTTTACTTAAAAAAATTGAGGAAAGTGGTTGCTTTAAAAAAAATAAGTAATTATTAATGATTGAATTGAGTACCTTAAACTTATAATCTTCTGGTAAGTTTAAGGTACTCAATTCAATCATTAATAATTACTTATTTTTTTTAAGGCAACCACTTTCCTCAATTTTTTTAAGTAAACTCAACTTATTCGGGTTTACAGTGCAGAACAGGGAGATATCGAAGCAGCTCATTAATACCGTTGTGTTTCTGGGGAAGCAAGAGGTTGCATTCAGAAGACGTGATGAGGGCAAGGGCGAAGTTTTAGCTGAGCTCTAATAGTAACAGCTCGCCACTGCTTTAAGTACCGAAAACAATGCAAAAAGTGTTCAGCATTCTTGTGCCAAAAGTTCAGCTATTTGAGCAGGAGATCATGTTCGAAACAAACAGTAAAATGCAGAAATCTCTCACTACAGGTGTAACTAAATAGAAATGAAATGAGACTCTGTATCTAGATGTTGTTCATGTTTGTGTTTCATTTATCATTGTATCTCTGTATGTGTGTGACAAATAGAAGGCGAGCAAGACAGAAGGAGAAAGAAAGAGTCTATATATCACCCAGCAAAGAGATTTGTCAAGCTATTTATATCGAAAATCTATCATTCAGAGAGAGAGAGAGAGAGAGAGAGTGAGGCAAATGAGAGCATGTACACACAGAGGCCACACCACTAGAGTCAGGCAGAGGACATTCAAATGTTACACAAAGCTAACTTTATCGGCAAGGCCACAGAGGTCTTTTGGAGGTGCTTTCTCCTCGTAACAACTGGGAATGAAAGGGTTAACATGCAGGGTTTGCCAGTTTATTACATTTTGGCTGCTTAAACACTTTCTAATCAATCAACTCAAATAGTACTACTACAATATAATATATATTTTATTACACACACACACACACACACACACACACACACACACACACACACACACACACACACACACACACACACACACACAATCAAAGAAACGTGCAGCGAGTTCAGAGAAATTACACCCACACTGTAGAGCTGTTGCTTTACTTTGATAACAGCCGTACACTTTCTTTTGAAATAAATATCCTGTCTTTGAGTCGACGCCGTATGAAGAGGCTTTGATGTCTGAGTAACTTTAATAATCAGTAAATGCAATTCTGCATCTAAAAGATGGATGTGTGATGCCAGGCTTTGAACTGACACTTTGCCTTTTCACTACTATATTGTCTTTAAAAATAGCAAAAGCAACAAAAAAGAGGAGTGAGTGAGTGAGGGAGGGAGTGAGGGAGGGAGGGAGGGAGGGAGGGAGTGATTGTACTCCAGCTGTCACATCCACACAGATGGGAGTGATGAGGGGGAGGAAGAAAGAGGGGCAGGAATAAAAGCAAATGTTTTCTTTGAAGTTGCCCCAGCAACTTTCTGTACATCGTCGTTACTCATCAGAATGTCATAAATTCTTCTCTCTCTCTCTCTCTCTCTCTCTCTCTCTCTCTGTGTGTGTGTGTGTGTGTGTGTGTGTGTGTGTGTGTGTGTGTGTGCATGCATCCATGCATGCTAGTGTGCTTCAGAAATACCTCTGTCAGATCAAAGCAGAGCAATTTATATGAGCACAAGGAGAGAGATGGGGAGATGACTGAGATTATTCACACACAATAAATCCTCTGTCAAAATATATTTACCACCATTCTCTCTCTCTCTCTCTCTCTCTCTCTCTCAGACACACACACACACGGTACAAACAGTCTTAAACATACTATTAATTATTATATTATGACTACTACTATGGGCGGCACGGTGGTGTAGTGGTTAGCGCTGTCGCCTCACAGCAAGAAGGTCTGGGTTCGAGCCCCGTGGCCGGCGAGGCCTTTCTGTGCGGAGTTTGCATGTTCTCCCCGTGTCCGCGTGGGTTTCCTCCGGGTGCTCCGGTTTCCCCCACAGTCCAAAGACATGCAGGTTAGGTTAACTGGTGACTCTAAATTGAGCGTAGGTGTGAATGTGAGTGTGAATGGTTGTCTGTGTCTGTGTGTCAGCCCTGTGATGACCTGGCGACTTGTCCAGGGTGTACCCCGCCTTTCGCCCGTAGTCAGCTGGGATAGGCTCCAGCTTGCCTGCAACCCTGTAGAACAGGATAAAGCGGCTACAGATAATGAGATGAGATGAATGAGACTACTTCTAATAATAATGAATTATAATCATGTAACTCCTACAGTGTATTACACTCAATATTGCTTT
Source organism: Neoarius graeffei (assembly GCF_027579695.1). Classification (NCBI taxonomy): domain Eukaryota; kingdom Metazoa; phylum Chordata; class Actinopteri; order Siluriformes; family Ariidae; genus Neoarius; species Neoarius graeffei. Next base: position 75,512,189 of record NC_083570.1, read on the forward strand.
ATGATGATTTAAAAACGAGACGGGGAAAAAAAATCCAAATGTATGCTGCTCAGACATACTAGTGTGTGTTTTTGTGCATTTTCTCAATTATTCCAATCACAAAGGACACTTAAAAAATCACACCAGTAGATCAAGTCTGATTGTCCCTGACTGAAAGGTTATGCTTCACATCCACAATCTATATGTGAAAGTTTGTTAGAAATTTTTCACACATTTTCAGTGAAATTTTTTTTCACATTTATTTTCTGAAGTATTTATTCATCCATTCATCCATCCATCCATCATATGTAGCCGCTTATCCTGTTCTACAGGGTCATAGGCAAGCTGGAACCTATCCCAGCTGACTATGGGAGAGAGGCGGGGTACACCCTGGACAAGTCGCCAGGTCATCACAGGGCTGACACATAGACACAGACAACCATTCACACTCACATTCACACCTACGGTCAATTTAGAGTCACCAGTTAACCTAACCTGCATGTCTTTGGACTGTGGGGGAAACCGGAGCACCCGGAGGAAACCCACGCAGACACGGGGAGAACATGCAAACTCCACACACAAAGGCCCTCGTCGGCCGCTGGGCTCAAACCCAGGACCTTCTTGCTGTGAGGCGACAGTGCTAACCACTACACCACCGTGCCGCCCCGGTATTTATTTATTTATTTATTTTAAACATTATTATTATTTTATTTTCATAGCTAGTACTCATAAATGTTTCACAGGTAAGGTAACTGGTTTATCATATAAGATTATTTTTATGATGAGACTTACACAGTTTATTACCCTTTTAAGTGACAGACGTGGCTTTTTTTTAATGTGATTTATACACACGACTATTTCTTTTTCAAATGATGGTTACAAGTTCGTGTTTCAGGATGTGACATGGTGAAATGTGCTTTCAACTGTTTTTCACATATGTGATCAAATATTATTCACATAATTAAATGAATGGAATTTTTCAGTGAAAGATAAAACAATTTGAGTAAAAAATATTTTTTTTTTAGTCTGACAAAAACATTTGCTCAATTCAAGCCACTTCTGCGTGTGGTATTAAATTTGATGCCTTGAAATCTGTGACCAGTGTGGGAAATAAGGCCAGACAGGTGGACATTTACCGGTATTTTTTGCATTTATCCGTTTGTATTTCAAAAGCATCGGACTGGATGGCCAATAAAAAGTAATTTGAATGTGTCCATCTGTATTTCAAAAGCATCAAACCGGATGGCCGATGAAAAAATTGTAAAGATATGGGTCTAATCTACTTCCAGTTTCCTTCCAAATGTTTCACTGGGTGAATACATTATGTCGTAACACAGCCTGTGAAATGGGGCTCCCCACGGCCCAACTTTAAAAATTCATAACTCAGCCACCGAAGGTCCTAGCCCTGCCAAAATTTACAGGCACATCCCTCTCCCCGAGTGGCACACTAAATAAGACAATAATTATACACTCAGTATTCACTATTGTTTTTATTGCACGATGCAGTTGAACTAGTGTTTTAGGGTTGACAGTATCTGATTGATCCAGTCAGTTGATTAAGAGTTCAGTTTACATGAAACTCTGCAGTACAGTATTATGCTAAGTGGCAAACTGCCAATCAATGGTTATGTTGTTATTATTATTATGTGCATTTTTTCATTCATAATAAGAATGACAGTCATAGTCACATGCTTTAGAGGATGTATATTTATATTATAATAGAGTTTTTATTTCTTCTATTTTCTAAGTTCTAGTCCAGCAGATTTTAATCTGAATGCCAAATGATATGACCATGTCTAGTTTTGAGTCATTTTAAAAGTCATTTTGTTCCAAAGTTACTTGGAATCTCGAACTCAAAATTTTAACTCTATTATGCAAGAAGAGTTGTATTGTTCATTACTAAATTTCTTATTGTGTTATTATAAACACACTATAAAATAGTCATTGTTGACATAATGATTCATGAGTGTTATTATAGTACCTACATACCAGTAACCAACTGGAACATCCTTGGCCCCCGTACTTTTTTCTAGACATGGAACTGACCTGTGTGTGCTACTGTTTTCTTGGGTATAACTTTAAGCATGGTTTTCTTGAATCTTCTGACATTTTCTTGTAAATTATATTCAATTTATAGTATAATTAGCAACTAATGTCTCATGTAATTTGGCCTTTGAAGATCACAAAAATGTGCCTGGAAATAGCTGAGAAGCCATCTCCAGGCATCTAAAGCCCTTCAGCTTCCAGGGCCCTAAGGTTGGCCCTGGACCCCCGACTGCATTGTTCTGGGCCTGTGGCCCGTCATTCAGACAGGCAGATATTTGGACGGACAGACAACATTTCAGACTTGTCTGTCCTGTGACAGTCTGCTTAAAATTCCTTCTTTCCCACACTGGTGACAATAATATGGATGGAAATCAGCAAGAAGGCGAGTCAGGAGAGGAGACTACAGGGGCCTGGAGCAACATTGAGGTGGCTTGTTTTATTTTTTAAAATCAGATTTTGTCATTTGTACTTTGCAATGCAGAGACTTGGTGTGAAAATTGGATTTGTGAAATAAATCAGGTTTGGCCTGCTGTGTGACCAAAATTAGAGTGAGGTATGTTTTGATGAGATGCTCAACAGATCTGAATCCCAAAGGAATCAAACTCTGTGTGTGATGATGGCAGCATGAAATCCTGATTGACCATGGAGATCTCGTGACTCTCAATTAAAAGGAGATGACAGAGATGGAGAGGAAGAAAGAGAGGGGGATGGAAGGTTAGGTAAACACTACACGGAAAGGGTCATGCCCTGAGAGAAGACTAGCGCTGAAGCCCAACCAGGCAGCATTCCGGAAAACATACAGCCCAAATCCTCCCATCTGCTTTTCCATCACACAAACACAGACACACACACAAAAATGGCATGGTGGTGTAGTGGTTAGCACTGTTGCCTCACAGCAAGAAAGTTCTGGATTCGAGCTCAGCAACCCATGGGGGCCTTTCTGTGTGGAGTTTGCATGTTCTCCCCATGTCTGCATGGGTTTCCTTTGGGTGCTCTGGTTTCCCCCACATGTGGTTAGATTAACTTCTTCTTCTTCACATTGAACACGGGGACCCCCAAGGATGTGTGCTGAGCCCCCTCCTCTTCGCTCTGCTGGCCCACGACTGCACACCAACATCCAGCTCTAATCTCTTCATTAAGTTTGCGGATGACACAACTGTGGTGGGTCTCATCAACAATGGCGATGAGACAATCTACAGGAGTGAGGTGATCCGCTTGGCCATGTGGTGCAAGGACAACAATCTCCGCCTGAACGTGGAGAAGACGAAGGAGATTGTTGTGGACTTCAGGAGAGCGCACACCCAGCATGCTCCACTATCTATCGACGGTGCTGCAGTGGAGAGGGTGAGCAGCACCAAGTTTCTGGGTGTGCACATCTCTGAAGACCTGTCCTGGAGCAACAACACCGCATCACTGGCCAAAAAAGCCCAACAGTGTCTGTACTTCCTCCGCAAACTGAGGAGAGCAAGAGTCCCGGCCCCCATCATGCACATATTCTACAGAGGCACCATCGAGAACATCCTGACCAGCTGCATCACCGTGTGGTACGGCGCCTGCACCGTGTCCTGCTGCAAGACACTGCAGCGCATCGTAAGAGCAGCTGAGAGGATCATTGTTGTCTCTCTCCCTTCTCTAATGGATATTTATAACTTCCACCTCACCCGCAAAGCCATCAGGATTGCAGGTGACCCCACCCACCCATCTCACAACCTCTTCAGTCTGCTGCCGTCGGGGAGGAGACTGCGGAGTCTCCGGGCCAAAACCGGCAGGCTCAAGGACAGTTTCTTTCACCAGGCAGTCAGGAGGTTCAACTCCCTCCCTGTTCTGCTCCTCCTCCCCCCTCTGCCACAGATTCTGCTCGCACACCCCCCTGCCCCCCCTTCAGCATCTGACATGTCACCCTCACAGTTCCCACCCCCCCAACACACACACATACATACTCTCAATGTTCATTAACACACTGAACTCAGAGACTGCACATTTCACTTTACCTTGCTCATTTGCACTATTCCGCACTACCTCACCTTAACAGCTATTAGTTTATTGTTTATACTGCTTATTTCATGTTTACCTGCTATACCTCAAGTGCCCTTGACTGTTTATTTGCTCCAATTTATGTGTATGTGTATATACATATATACACACACACACACACACACACACATACATATATATATATATATATATATATATATATATATATATATATATATATATATATATATATATATATATGAGTGTTTAGTCGATGTCTAGTTCTTATCTAGAGTGTTTATACTGTTTGTATTATTTATTTCAATTATTCTATTTTTATTTATTGCATTGCCTGTTTGCACCATGGGTCAGAGAGGACTGTAATTTCATCTGTGCTGTATGTCGAGCATGAAGAGCATATTTGACAATAAAGTTGACTTGACTTGACTTAAGCACACACATGTATGAGTCAAGAAGTCAAGAATTGCAATACTCAGCATGAGAATTAAATATGAATTCCAATGACATTGGTCACTGATGCCAGGCTGGCTGGTTTGAAAACATTTTCATTCAAAGAACTGATATTCGATGAATATTTTTTGTTTTTTGCACCATTCTATTGCTCGTAAGAGTCTGAGGAATCAGCAGTGTCTGAAATACTCAAACCATCCTTTCTGTCACTAACAACTACACCACAGTCCAAGCCACTGAGATCACATTTCCCCATTTTGATATTTGATTGATTGAAGCTCTTGACCTGTATGTGTATGATTTTATGCATTGCACTGCAGCCACATATCTGGCATGAATGAATCGGTGTTCAGCTGTACAGCTGTTAATTAAGTGGTGGGTGAATATACAGTGGTGATTGAAAGTTTGTGAACCCTTTAGAATTTTCTATATTTCTGCATAAATATGACCTAAAACATCATCAGATTTTCACACAAGTCCTCAAAGTAGATAAAGAGAACCCAGTTAAAAAATGAGACAAAAATATTATACTTGGTCACTTATTTATTGAGGAAAATGATCCAATATTACATATCTGTGAGTGGCAAAAGTATTTGAACCTCTAGGATTAGCAGTTACTTTGAAGGTGAAATTAGAGTCAGGTGTTTTCAATCAATGGGATGACAGTAAGGTGTGAGTGGGCACCCTGTTTTATTTAAAGAACAGGGATCTATCAAGGCCTGATCTTCATAACACATGTTTGTGGAAGTGTATCATGGCACGAACAATGGAGATTTCTGAGGACCTCAGAAAAAGCATTGTTGATGCTAATCAGGCTGGAAAAGGTTACAAAACCATCTCTAAAGGGTTTGGACTCCACCAATCCACAATCAGACAGATTGTGTACAAATGGAGGAAGTTCAAGACCATTGTTACCCTCCGCAGGAGTGGTTGACCAACAAAGATCACTCCAAGAGCAAGGCATGTAATAGTCGGCAAGGTCACAAAGGACCCCAGAGTAACTTCTAAGCAACTGATGGCCTCTCTCACATTGACTAATGTTAATGTTCATGAGTCCACCATCAGGAGAACACTGAACCACAATGGTGTGCATGGCAGGGTTGCAAGGAGAAAGCCACTGCTCTCCAAAAAGAACATTGCTGCTCATCTGCAGTTTGCTAAAGATCATGTGGACAAGCCAGAAGGCTATTGGAAAAATGTTTTGTGGACAGATGAGACCAAAATAGAACTTTTTGGTTTAAATGAGAAGCGTTCTGTTTGGAGAAAGGAAAACACTGCATTCCAGCATAAGAACCTTCTCCCATCTGTGAAACATGGTGGTGGTAGTATCATGGTTTGAGTCTGTTTTGCTGCATCTGGGCCAGGACGGCTTGCCATCATTGATGGAACAATGAATTCTGAATTATACCAGCAAATTCTAAAGGAAAATGGCAGGACATCTGTCCATGAACTGAATCTCAAGAGAAGGTGGGTCATGCAGCAAGACAACGACCCTAAGCACACAAGTCGTTCTACCAAAGAATGGTTAAAGAAGAATAAAGTTAATGTTTTGGAATGGGCAAGTCAAAGTCTTGACCTTAATCCAATCGAAATGTTGTGGAAGGACCTGAAGCGAGCAGTTCATGTGAGGAAACTCACCAACATCCCAGAGTTGAAGCTGTTCTGTACAGAGGAATGGGCTAAAATTTCTCCAAGCCGGTGTGCAGGACTGATCAACAGTTACCAGAAACGTTTAGTTGCAGTTATTGCTGCACAAGGGGGTCACACCAGATACTGAAAGCAAAGGTTCACATACTTTTGCCACTCACAGATATGTAATATTGGATCATTTCCCTCAATAAATAAATGACCAAGTATAATATTTTTGTCTCATTTGTTTAACTGGGTTCTCTTTATCTACTTTGAGGACTTGTGTGAAAATCTGATGTTGTTTTAGGTCATATTTATGCAGAAATATAGAAAATTCTAAAGGGTTCACAAACTTTCAAGCACCACTGTATATCCACACACTGAGACTAGCAGGGTCCCATTCTAATATCTCACTCCTCCTATATAGAGCTTGATTTGAACTGCAGGGTTTCTGGATAAGTGTGAGTATGAAATATGAATTCTCATACCTTTATTCCAGAAATATTTCTCTCTGCAGTGGTGTCATAGGATTTGTCTTTTGAAGTAGAAAATGTAGGAGTGAAAAAGCAATAAAACAAAATGCAATAAAGAAATAGAAAGGGCAAGAAAGTAAAATGGGAACATAAAATGGGATAAAATTCCCCAGGTGACTGTGGGTAAGCCATGTTCAACATGCAGAGGCTGGAGTTTACATGCAGCTCACGTGGCAAGGAGAGAAGTCTATACAGCCACCTTCCCTGATTATGTCGTACAATCAGCTGATCCACGTAGGTGCTCTCAAAAGCAGGGTTTAAATACAGAGGCAAATGAAAGGCAGAGAGACAGAGAGAGAGAGAGAGAGAGAGAGAGAAGGCATATTTCTGGACTGTGCCTTTTCCATTGGTCACTGGTTCAGTACTAAAGGTGTCATTTTGGAACCTGCTCAATATTAAAACCAAAAGGAACAAAACTTTTCTGATTTATCATGCACACACACACACACACACACACACACACACACACACACACACACACACACACACACACACACACACAACTGCACATGAGAGAGGAAAATTGGCTGTGCCCTCTAGGTGGGAAGGATGGTATGCTCTCTTTCTTGTCAATCACAATGTACTTCTCTGAGGTCATGTATGCAGAAGAGGGTAGATAACGCTTTCCTTGAAGCATGTGATGTGTGATTCAGCATGAGCAACAGTTCAAAAAAGCCTTTACATGTTGCGACAGAAGCATGAGTTCACCTTCACCCCCCTTGGCTGGTAGAGTTGTTCTATGATAGAGGAGAACTGGCTGATGGGAGGGAATTGGCAAGTAAACAAAACTGGGGATAAAATGGGTGGGCGGCAGCGGTGTGTGTGTGTGTGTGTGTGTGTGTGTGTGTGTGTGTGTGTGTGTGTGTGTGTGTGTGTGTGTTAGATTTCTCGGCTTTATATTTATGTCATTAGACTCATCATCTAATTTCTAACAAACAACAACAACAAAATGCAAACCATTTTTATTGCATTTATAACAGCAATAGTATCCTATATTCATTCCTTCATATCATATCAACAATGGATTACAATTGGAGATTGAATACTAGATAGCGTAAACAGTACTGTGTAATAGTCTTAAGCAACCTATTATTTAGTACCAGATTTGTTATCGATTTTTATTTTATAACTTCTACATTATCAAGTCAGTACAAAAATATTAGATTTCCAAACATTAGTTTTCCAGCAAAAAATGAAATGTTAAGAAAAATGTTTGTATGTCAATAAAGAAAGCAGCATATTACATGAAAGACACTTTTCAGACAAAGAAAACATAACGAAGGCTGGGTTTTGCTGCAAAATTAAAGGAGCAAGTGCGACAGTCAAAGTGTCCAGAAGAACTGTGACTGGTTTTACAAGATGCTCAGTAAAACCTACAGCTCATTTCCTTATAAAACTGCACTCATTGAACCTGAGACTACTATTTTTCAAAGCAAAGAGTCACAATTCATAATTATTCACTGAAGGTGAAGTGAATATTGGTGAATAATAACTGAGACGAAGTCGAGGTTATTATTCGCCGATATTCACTGAGCCTGAGGCAGAGAATTGTTTTAGTATAAATACACAGGTGATTGTTAAAAAAAACTGTATTTAAAAAATTGTTTATTTCAAATGTCAAAAGCAGCATTCAAATGTAATAACGGTGTGGTGCAGACTTGTTTCACTTATCTATGCCGACTCACATAAAATACTTTGTTTTGAAATAGATAAAATAAATCACAATTCCACCTTACCTTTGAATACTTTTAGCCCAAACTTCATATCATCTTTAGTGCTTTTAGGAACAGCATTTTCTTTCATAATGTGTAATTCTTCCTCACTTACAGTGACGAAGCGATTGGCCGCCATTTTGCCGAGTCGCTCGAGGTGATTATCGAGAAATAGTCTGAATTTCTCGACCAATCAGTGCATGCGATTTCCTATAATCACCTCCGTATTTATACTAACGCTAAATATTAACTTTGTTTTATTTATTAATGTTTACTGCTCTTTATAGTATGGCATTTTTAATGTAGAGACCTTTAATTTCATTAGTTTTGAAGGTGTCTTTGCTCAACAGCATTTCTTTGCATGTGCCGAAGACTTTTGCACAGCACAATATAACTACCTTTTGGTCTTGCTTTTATATGCTGTATAGCAATTCTGCTGCATTTAATAGAACAATGCTAATCAGAGACATGCGGTTAGGTTAACATGGGACGGCCTTGGGCTGAGGTGTCCTTGAGCGAGGCACCTAACTCCCAACTGCTCCCCGGGCGCTGTTAGCTTGGCTGCCCACTGCTCTGGGTATGTGTGTGTGTGCTCATTGCTCATGTGTGTGTGCATGTGTGTGTTCACTGCTTCAGATGGGTTAAATGCAGAGAGGAATTTCACAAGCGTGTGATGAATAAAGTTGTTGTTGTTCTTCTTCTTCTTGATCCAAGCACTTCTGCTGTGTTGAATGTAATAATGATGTTGAGTGATGAAATGCAGTAACTTTTACAGTCATCACTGTGATTGTTTTAGTCATCCCTCAAGTTGGTGGAACTGGAGCCCCAGTTTCTGTAATACTGTTTGGGATTGTTTTTAGTTTGGAATATGTAGTGGGGAAAAGCACAGAAAGATGTGCGTTAAAATGCCTGAGAAGAAAAAGGCTAGCTGCATTATCACCCGGACTGGCCTGCTGGTCTGCATTTGCTTTCTGAAATCTGTGGTCACTAAAGCCACCCATTTCCTCAGTCTCTGTATCTCTGTGTGACTTATGGAGTGTCTAGGTATTTGTAGCTTTGGCAAAATTCAAAGCACAAAATCCTTCCTCACACTTCAGCAGCGATTATGTGTTATGCAGATCAGTGTCTTGTTCACAAACTAAACCACCACACCCACTATTGTACCATAATAGTTGTGTCTCAGAACATGAGAAGACCTGAAAGAGACCTGTGATTCTAAATGACTCATATCTCCAGCCTCTTGGTTGTCGACTCATTGAAAGCATCCCAACAGGGGAGATTTAAAGGCACGCCAACCTGTCTGCATGTTGTCTTTAATAGACACACACATTAGCAAGCCCATGCAGGCCTAATCTTCACTGTCTGATTCCTTCTCCCATGTTGTTATCATTCTCCCAAAGAACCGTCTTTGAGCCAAACAAGAGGGATTAGTGCCTGCAGGCTGGTAACATGAACTACTAGGTGCGTTTGAGTAGTTAAAGAGCTGTAACACTAAGCTTGTAATCACCTTGCATGTGGCAGCAGTGTCCTTGCCATCACAATGACTTATCAAGTGTGCCATTTCCTTAGCCAGCGAATTCGGGTTTACAGTATGAGTGGCCTGCAAAGTAGGACAAATCGCAATTTACATACAAATAGCTGCATTACTTTGGCTCTCTCTGTCCAAACAAAATTATGTGCTTACTCAAACTAGATACACACATGCTTCTGGAGCATTAAATACCTTTAACCAAGAGCATAAAGACAGAAAACGGGCAGTTGTTATATGTGGATTTAGCATTAGACACACTTTATTTGAATAAATGTGAACTTTACTGTTGTCCCTTGGATAATATATATTTTTTGAGCCTGACAGTTAGGAAATGCTTAACAGAAACATAGCTCCTTTATTTTAATGCTGAGATCTACTTTTTATTCTTGTAATTATTATGTGTGCAGCTCCAGGGTGCTGCATTTGGTTGACTGCCTATACTGCATTTTGAAGATCCACTGTGACCCTTGTCAGGTATGCAGGCAACAGATGGCTGTAAAAGCAGAACAGATTGTTTATTCAGAGCATACTGCTAAACAGATTCAAATTGTGGGGCAAAGAAAGAGTCTGCAAACAGGCAATGGTCAGGCGAGATACAAACATTAGACAGAGATTATAGGCAATAATCAAAATGCAAACTGTCAATAGCCAAATAATCAGCATGAACAATAAAGGCTTGGTAAAGTCAGGCACAGGAACACCTTTATTTTTAAATAAATTTCTGAGTGGATAGTATCTCCATCCTTGGCTCTTGTATGCTTCATAAATGGGAATAAAAAAAATATTTTTTTGAGAGTTAAAATCGACCGCAAAGTTGGCATTCAAGCTGCTCCGCTGAGCCAGCCAGCCCTGAGTGCGCAACATCACAGCGGTAACCGGTTTTAAGGCCGAGGCCTTTTACAGCTATAGACCAAAGTCATATAAATAAAAATTTAAAGTGAAAGTAAGAAATACCGTTACCGACTTGCTCAACTAAGACTGATTTGACTTCATTGATTGTGGGTTGACTCTCATTAAAACAGGATAGGTGTTATAACTTATGCAACATACATGTACATGCATGCATTTTCACTGATAAAATGTAAAAGGCTAATTAAATAATCAGATGAACTGAGACAATCACATTCTGAAGCAAATTAAATAATCTCATACCGGTAACTTAAACACACAATACAAGTTACATGTATTAATCTAAATGCAGGTAAACAACGTGTTTTTTTTTTTTAAATCCAAATGGAGGGACTATGTCTCTCGGCTGGCCTGGGAACGCCTCGGTGTTCTTCCCGAGGAGCTGGCCAAGGTGTCTGAGGAAAGGGAAGTTTGGGCTTCCATGCTTAGACTGCTGCCTCCGCGACCCGGCCCCAGATAAAGCGGAAGAAGGCGAGACGAGACAAATGAGAGTCGGAGCTTACCCGTCTGTGTTCTCGCTTCTTGAAGGCCGATTGTTTTTGAAACAATCTGATTTTCAGTTGTTTGTTCAGTTCTCTGTTCATTCACGTCTTCCATGTAAGGGCGAGATGGCAGCAATATCCAGTTTAGAAATCAGACGGCTGCTCCACTCATTCACTTTTCTTCATACTGTGTAGTCCGCTATTACTTCTGGGCTCAGGCAATTACTAAAACCCGGGACAGAGCGGGATGTCACCGGTTTTAGCAACAACTGCAGGGAGGTCACTGCCTGAGCGATATGTCCCGTCCCGTTCTGTCCCGGGTTTTAGCAACAACCCTCACCTCACTCCGGGAGGACTGGTGCAACTGAACTCACTTTCCTTTAAAAAAATAAAAAATAAATACTTTCCTTTTCTTTTAATTGTTGGTACTGCATCCTCTTTCAATATGGGCTTATAGCCAACGCTCCTCAACAGATCAGAGGTCTCGTAAGAGTCTTCAGTAAAATGTGCAGAGCAGATGAGAGACCACTTCATAGCCGCCTAACGTGCCCATGAACTTCTCACAAAATGTGTCCAAATCTTTGCAGTTTGAACATTCTTGGACTATGAATGCCATGTAAATCCACCTTCTGTTGTGTTGCTGCACCGGCCAAAAACACATCTATGTGGCATGGCGATAAATTAGCTCAAAATGGAGGCTTGGAGTTGCAGTCAGTTCTGTGTTTTAGTATAGCGGAAATGGCGATGAGACCGATAGACTTCCTGTTATGATGTTACGGACGTCAACATCATTCACTCAGACCGCTACCTATATAAATCACTTTAATTGTAAAAATTACTATATTAGATTTATTGTTAACACTTAAAACTATTCCTGTGCCATTCTTGAGGTCTCAAGGCATTTATAAATGAAAGTGAAGCCATGGCTCTGCGTATCTCCTTTAAATACTGTGGCTGTGATCAGGAACAGGTGTGAATGTTTAGAACTCTGGAGACTGAGAGCAGTGCAGTGCAATGTGGTTGTTGTAGTCCATGGCAGCCATGTTTGAAGGCCACTGTGAACTCTGAGTAGGTGCAAATGTGACAACCTTGACCACTGAAGATGAAGGAAGCCATGGCAATGGTTAGAGAAGCAGCCTTGGGACCAAAAGGTCACTGGTTTGATTCCCTGGACCATCAGGAATGACTAAAGTGCCCTTGAGCAAGGCATCTAACCCCCAACTGTTCCCAAGGCTGTTCTGGGTAAGTTGTACGTCGCTCTGGATAAGAGTGTCTCAAGTCAAGTCAAAGTTCCTCACGCCAGAATCTGGTCTTCCCAGGCAGTCTCCTGTCCCAGTACTAACCAACTCTTGAAGGCATACGAGTGTGGCGCCAATCTCCATTTCGATCACCCTCGGCCTCTCACCTATACAGCTCGGGTTACAGCGGGGGGCTAGTCCTGGATAAAAGCGTATGCTAAATGCCTGTAATGTAATGAATGAGTATTATGTGTGCAGTGCTTACCCAGATGGAATACATGACATATGAAGGAAGACAGAAATATCCTGTTCCATTTTAATAGATGCTGACACTTATCTTCATGCTTGATTGCTGTTTCTATTCTGCTGCACGCCAGACTTAAAAGTTCATCGAAAGGTAAGAAGCTGGGATGGGTTGCAAATAATAATGACCACAATGACATCATGTTCGTTTAATTTGGTCATACTCAGCTCAGTTCCAAATAATAAATCCACTGCAGGACATTTGTATTGAAATATTAATCTGCAGCCTTATTCAAGTTTGGAAACTTAGTTATAATACTGTCTGTATTGGGTTTTATATCTCAAAACTGCCACCCCCCCCAACCAATTCTTAATAAGAAATTGTCCATTCCCATAGTAATGAGGCCCATGCAAATACGCAAACTCTTTGTGCTGGAGATTATTCTTTGAAGATTACACAGATGGATCGGCAAACTTTACCCCTCCAGGATTGACGCAAATTCACTGATTTTCTCAATCTACACAATTTGTTTTCCAAGTCAATCATGCAAATGGGGAAAAAATCGGAAAATTTGGTCACCATTTCTAAACAACAGCATTCTCATGCATGGCTTAGAGAAAGGGATAAATGAGGAAATATGTAAGCAGCAGATTTCTTTCTTTCTTTCATGTTTGAAAACCTTCCAAAAAAATTAATGAAGGATCGTGTATATGAGTTTGACATTGATAAAGAGAGAGTCTGAAAGACAAACAGGGAAACAAATATCACAGTTAAAGTCAAGCTGGATTTCTCTGCCTGTTGAAACAAGAAAGTACCTGGTGTTTAACAGCAAGTATGTGGATCCCTCCTTATCTAACCTTATCTGATGTAAGTGCTGTTTTTCTTTCTGATTACCAACTAAATCTCTACCATTGAGCTTAAACCTTATGGGGCTGTTTCCATGTGACATTCCAAATGACTGTTTCAGCAGCCAGCAGAAGAGTCATTAGAGGAAGACAGTCTTCGCCTCAGAGTTTGTTTATAAGAACACCGTGGGCAGAGGACTAGGGTTTTTTTTCCTCTTTTTTTTTCCAGTGAAATAACACTCAAACCCACATGCGGTTTGGGTAAGGCTGCTATAAGATTTGGCTGTCTACATTATATTAGTCTGGCATCTTGCCCCCCTACCAAGTCCCAGCCATCCAAGTGTAACTAAGTGTCTTTCTCTTCTCTGTTTGTAATGTGATCAAATCACTCATGCATGAGCAGTCCAGCATGCTCAAAGAATGCCAAACATGCACTTAAACTGGCAATCCCAATCTCAAATATGCATCAGCATTCTCAAAGAACTAATCACCCTTTTCTCTCACACTGCCCTTTTATATACAGTACCATGTGCCCTGCTACAATCCTCACCAAAACTGAGCCGGTAGTAAAAGGATGTAAAACTTTGTTAACACAGATTTTATTTGGTCTCTAATCAAATTAGCTATTATTATTATTATTATTATTATGCATAACACCAAATTAACTTGATTGAATTCCTTAACACAATATTGCGCAATAAATTTTACTGCTATAGAACCTTAAAGAAGTATTGTATGCATATATTCATTAATAAGAAATCAGAAGTATATAAGACAAGAAGCAGTTGTTGTTTTTTTCAACATGTCTTTAGAATAAATGAAAAGATCAGATGCATAATTTACAGCTGACAAAAGCCTGGGTAAACAGCTGGGTCTCCAGCCTTCTGGGAATTTTTTGTCCTGAGTATAATACATGCACACATCTTCCTCCTCTGGAATGTCTGCTATGTGTTTGTGTCCTATGTACCATGAGGAAAACAGAAAAGTCCCTGTGAATACCTTCAGACTGGCCACCATCCAGAATAACGATCTGGCAAACTTGGAGTATACTTGTGGTGTGGATATTTTTATTTTCCCTGCTCTAATACTCCTGATTAAACTGATCTGCTCATTCAAAGCACTTCCTCAGTCTATGTGGCGGGATCTGGTTATTTAGCACAAAAGTCTTTTAGCACAAATCCAAAGTCTTTTAGTACAAGTTCTAAAGTCTCTTAGCACACCTCTATGTTCTTTAGCACAACTCTGGATTATGGTCACGATACAACAACAACAAAAAACAAACAAAAAAACCCCACCTCATCCTGATATAGGAAGGGGTTTATTATGGTTGCTTAGGGACTGGAAGCTGGAATTTCTGCTGCTGTGCGTGTTAAGGCAATTATCTAAAATGTAAATAGCTTAATAAAATAATTGAAATAGCTGTACATAGTTTTCCTTTCTTTCGACCTTTTTTCTTTCATAAAAAAATTAAAATGAAGAACAAAAAGCTTTCTTTAAACTCTTATCATCTTGTAAATTTCGCTTCACTTTTCATTCTTTATCAAATTAGCAAATTGTAAATGATAAATATGATATAATTTAAGCTTAGCACTTTAATAAAGACACAACAAACCTTACATGCTGTGTTAAATAATTTGGAGGGAGGACTGGTGACTAGCATACAGGCTACATCAAACATGGTAGTTAGGAGTGGGGAAATACAATCGCTCATTTTCAATCGGAATCTTGGCAACTTTCATAAAAAAATCCATCAAACATCTTTAAAGGAGATATGCAGAACCTTTATTTTTAAATACATTTCAGAGCAGGGCGGCACGGTGGTGTAGTGGTTAGCGCTGTCGCCTCACAGCAAGAAGGTCCTGGGTTCGAGCCCCGGGGCCGGCGAGGGCCTTTCTGTGCGGAGTTTGCATGTTCTCCCCGTGTCCGCGTGGGTTTCCTCCGGGTGCTCCGGTTTCCCCCACAGTCCAAAGACATGCAGGTTAGGTTAACTGGTGACTCTAAATTGACCGTAGGTGTGAATGGTTGTCTGTGTCTATGTGTCAGCCCTGTGATGACCTGGCGACTTGTCCAGGGTGTACCCCGCCTTTCGCCCGTAGTCAGCTGGGATAGGCTCCAGCTTGCCTGCGACCCTGTAGAAGGATAAAGCGGCTTGAGATAATGAGATGAGATGAGATTTCAGAGCGGATAGTATCTCCATCCTTGACTCTTGTATGCTGCATAATTGGGAATAAAAAAAAAAATATTTTTGAGAGTTAAAATCGACCGCAAAGTTTGCATTCGAGCTGCTCCGCTGAGCCAGCCAGCTCTGAGTGCGTGACGTCACAGCGATAACCGGTTTTAAGGCCGAGGCCTTTGACAGCTACAGACCAAAGTCATATAAATAAAAATTTATGGTGAAAGTAAGAAATACCATTACTGACTTTGCTATAGACCAAAGCCAGACTCGGCAGGCAAGAGTGATTGCATTGGCCTCTTTGTTCAGATTTATTGGAAATTCTTCGGATTCCTCAGATAGTAGTACATGTGACTGTGATAGTCCTGAAATTGGAGTCTGTGTACATGCGACTGCTATACACGTAGAACCATATCAGTTCGAACCACCAGAAAGTGAATCCGATAGTAACACGTCGGCCACGGAAGCCCCCACCTTACGAAATAAAGCCAGAGAACAAAGCCGTCTAGAGAATTGGATGGAATTGAACTGACAGTCTCGTGTGACTCTCATTAAAACAGGATAGGTGTTATAACTTATGCAACATACATGCACATGCATGCATTTTCACTGATAAAACGTAAAAGGCTAATTAAATAATCAGATGAACTGAGACAATCACATTTTGAAGCAAATTAAATAATCTTATACCAGTAACTTAAATACACAATACAAGTTGCATGTATTAATCTAAATGCAGGTAAACAATGAGTGCTGTTGTTGTTGTTGTTGTTATGTAACCAAACGAGAGTTGCATCTTACCCGTCTGTGTTCTCGCTTCTTAAAGGCCAAGCTTGTGGCCGAATGTTTTGAAACAATCCGACTCTCAGTTCTTCATTCATTCGCTTCTTCCATGTAAGGGATCTCCTTTAAACATGATCAGTAAGTATTCATAATAAATATTAAGTGTTCTTGGATCTTGTGCTAAATAACTTAGAGTTGTGCTAAGAGACTTTAGAACTTGTGCTAAAAGACTTTAGATCTGTGCTAAAAGACTTTTGTACTAAATAACTGTAAACCGTGGCCAGTGCCGTATTAAGCCAATGCGGTGTCCCTGGGCACTATACCTTAAGTGCCCCCCGCGCGTATGCGTTCAGTAACCTCCTGCACACACTCACAAACCTTGCCCTTTGCTGTCAAAAATAGTAGCATATACATAAACAATAGTACATATAAACAAGGTCATTCTTCCTCATTGAAAATTTATTAAGTAGGCTACATCAGCCCATCAAATTCACTGAAAACAACCAACGATATGCATGTAGGCATATTCAAGGCATGTAGGCGTAGTCTTATTCAAAAATGAGCAGCATATATTTGTATGTCTCAAGGGGATCCTCGTCGTCGCCGACCCCTCGGCTAACACTGGCTGTGGTTGTAGCATCTCCTCGGCTAGTGTTAGCAGGGCCATCTCCCTCACTAGCATCGCTGATTTCACTAGCTTCGGCTTCAGTGCTGGTAGTGACAGCAGTTGTCGATGTCTCATCTCATCTCATCTCATCTCATCTCATCTCATCTCATCTCATTATCTCTAGCCGCTTTATCCTGTTCTACAGGGTCGCAGGCAAGCTGGAGCCTATCCCAGCTGACTACGGGCGAAAGGCGGGGTACACCCTGGACAAGTCGCCAGGTCATCACAGGGCTGACACATAGACACAGACAACCATTCACACTCACATTCACACCTACGCTCAATTTAGAGTCACCAGTTAACCTAACCTGCATGTCTTTGGACTGTGGGGGAAACCGGAGCACCCGGAGGAAACCCACGTGGACACAGGGAGAACATGCAAACTCCACACAGAAAGGCCCTCGCTAGCCACGGGGCTCGAACCCGGACCTTCTTGCTGTGAGGCGACAGCGCTAACCACTACACCACCGTGCCGCCCCAGTTGTCGATGTTTTTATAAAAAAACGATCTAACACTGGAACATTTTTAATTGCAGCTACATGCCTGGAGTCTTTCTCTTTTTTTAAATTTTCTCTTCGCACAACCACTCAATTGATGTCTGTCCATTTTTCATTTCTACCGCGGTTTTTAAAAAATTGATACATTTCACCGTAGGTGGACTGGCTCAACTGACAGGTTGAGGAAAGGGGGGTTAATGGTCACATAGGCCACTCTTGCTCAGAATTATGATTATTGTTGTTATTCTTATGAAATTAGTGTTCATAATGAATTACATATGACTATTTAACAATGTATAACCATTTTAAGTGTACAAACATTCACGAAAAATATTTTTCAAGTTTCTGTCAAGTGGTGCCCCCCCCACCACTGGCTGTGAGTGGTTAGTGCCCCTGGGCACTGTGCCGCAGGCCCATATAGTTAATCTGGCCTTGACCATGGCTGTGCTAGAGGAGTGTACAGCAGTCCATGTGTACTGTAGAACAAGCATTGGGAACCAGTTGCATGGGGTTTCAGTTGATCCACCAATACAGCTGGTTCTACATTAATTCAATATGCTAAACTTTCTATATCCAGACTTTCCACTTTGTTGCAGATCTGAGACCATTTCTTAACAGTTTAAGATTTTACGGTTGGAAGTGAAGCCCAATAAAGCAGGTCCTAGCTAACGCCTAGAGGCCAGGTTTGCCCTGAAGCTGTCTTTAAGCAGACCCATTTCTGACAGGAAGAATGAACAGAGAGGCCAAAAGGACATGCCATTAAACAAAGTCCAGATGGGCTGCCCTGGCCTCTGTAGTGACCGGTGGGGGAGTGGGGTAAACAGGCTATATCGCACAGCAAGGGGGTTAACGAAGTAGCTGTCTGAGGGACACTGGTTTTGTCTGTGGGACCTTTGTGTGGTTTCATGGTGGGAGCCAAAATGTAACAAAGCCCAGACCTGGATCATGGGCACATGTGCGAACAAACCAGTGGTGGCTTTGATTTTAGCCCCCAGTGCTATTAAGGCCTACTTGAGGGTTTATTTTAAAAGGCTGACTAAAGAAAGAGGGAGGCAACTTTCCTTTCCAACTTAGAACAACATGGTCCAGATGCTGGGTAAAGTGCGTGTGTGCGTGTGTGTGTAAAACCCAGCTTTACATGGGTTCTGTAATCCCTGGTGTCTACAGACTCTAATAAAATCTAACTACAACACTGCATTACAGGAAAAACCCCCAGTTACAAAAAAAGAAACAAGAAAAAAAACAGCACAATCTTAACCCTGATGCTCCATATCCTTGCAGTCTACAGACACATTAATTTCTCTGTCCATATTGTCTTGAAATAAAATATGATACTCCATATCTATAGTACAATCATGACTTTAGTATATATGATTTTTTTAAAGGTTCTCTCTGGGTGAAGAGCCATCTGACATACGAGGCATCAAAGTTATGACTTTTCAGCGAGCAAAATTCAGAAATGTATATTTCTAGCTCAACAAAGCCTACACTTTAAAGCTACTCCAAATTTACATGACTGAAATCCTGAGACATTTCTAATTACAAGCTGAATACATACTGTATAGAAAATCAGATACTATGACAAAGACTAGCATATTATGCTCATATACGCTTTTCAGTACGGTTTATTTTTCTGAACGTATTTTCTAATATCTGATGTTATTCCTCAACATTTTTATCTTGAAATTTCATTTTAAAACATGAGTAAATTATATTAAAATGCATTAAAATACACAGTACTATCCTTCTGTGCAAACACAAACACTTCTTACAAATCTGCTCGCTGGCCTTCAGTTCCCAGTGACATGGGAAAGTTTATTAAGCGCATTCATGTAGTTAATGTCAGTAATATTTAATGCTAATGTTCTTTGATGTTAACCACAATATTAGCTTCCTGCTACACTGGAGACTTACAGTGGTGCTTGAAAGTTTGTGAACCCTTTAGAATTTTCTATATTTCTGCATAAATATGACCTAAAACATCATCAGATTTTCACACAAGTCCTCAAAGTAGATAAAGAGAACCCAGTTAAACAAATGAGACAAAAATATTATACTTGGTCATTTATTTATTGAGGAAAATGATCCAATATTACATATCTGTGAGTGGCAAAAGTATGTGAACCTCTAGGATTAGCAGTTAGTTTGAAGGTGAAATTAGAGTCAGGTGTTTTCAATCAATGGGATGAAATTCAGGTGTGAGTGGGCACCCTGTTTTATTTAAAGAACAGGGATCTATCAAAATCTGATCTTCACAACCCATGTTTGTGGAAGTGTATCATGGCATGAACAAAGGAGATTTCTGAGGACCTCAGAAAAAGCGTTGTTGATGCTCATCAGGCTGGAAAAGGTTACAAAACCATCTCTAAAGAGTTTGGACTCCACCAATCCACAGTCAGACAGATTGTGTACAAATGGAGGAAATTCAAGACCATTGTTAGCCTCCCCAGGAGTGGTCGACCAACAAAGATCACTCCAAGAGCAAGGCGTGTAATAGTCGGCGAGGTCACAAAGGACCCCAGGGTAACTTCTAAGCAACTGAAGGCCTCTCTCACATTGACTAATGTTAATGTTCATGAGTCCACCATCAGGAGAACACTGAACAACAATGGTGTGCATGGCAAGGTTGCAAGGAGAAAGCCACTGCTCTCCAAAAAGAACATTGCTGCTCGTCTACAGTTTGCTAAAGATCACGCAGACAAGCCAGAAGGCTATTGGAAAAATGTTTTGTGGATGGATGAGACCAAAATAGAACTTTTTGGTTTAAATGAGAAGCGTTATGTTTGGAGAAAGGAAAACACTGCATTCCAGCATAAGAACCTTATCCCATCTGTGAAAGATGGTGGTGGTAGTATCATAGTTTGGGCCTGTTTTGCTGCATCTGGGCCAGGACGGCTTGCCATCATTGATGGAACAATGAATTCTGAATTATACCAGCGAATTCTAAAGGAAAATGTCAGGACATCTGTCCATGAACTGAATCTCAAGAGAAGGTGGGTCATGCAGCAAGACAACGACCCTAAGCACACAAGTCGTTTTACCAAAGAATGGTTAAAGAAGAATAAAGTTAATGTTTTGGAATGGCCAAGTCAAAGTCCTGACCTTAATCCAATCGAAATGTTGTGGAAGGACCTGAAGCGAGCAGTTCATGTGAGGAAACCCACCAACATCCCAGAGCTGAAGCTGTTCTGTACGGAGGAATGGGCTAAAATTCCTCCAAGCCAGTGTGCAGGACTGATCAACAGTTACCGGAAACATTTAGTTGCAGTTATTGCTGCACAAGGGGGTCACACCAGATACTGAAAGCAAAGATTCGCATACTTTTGCCACTCACAGATATGTAATATTGGATCGTTTTCCTCAATAAATAAATGACCAAGTATAATATTTTTGTCTCATTTGTTTAACTGGGTTCTCTTTATCTACTTTTAGGACTTGTGTGAAAATCTTATGTTGTTTTAGGTCATATTTATGCAGAAATATAGAAAATTCTAAAGGGTTCACAAACTTTCAAGCACCACTGTATACACTGTAAAACCAGAGCTTACTGGAGACCTGTACTGAGCTTGTTTTGACTTGCTCTTTTATTATTCTCATGAAACAATTAAAAAGTTACATTCTCCACTAGGGCACCATCCTGGAGCTTCAAGTCTGTAGTTTTTTCTTTCTGTCAGACTGGAAACTTTACATGGATACTGATTGGCCAAGGCTGCCTGTGTTGTGTTTATCCTATGTTCATCCTGTGTGATGACTGGATGATTAGCAGATAGAACCTTACACAGCCAGGTTTTCCTGTGAGTTTGGAAATGGAACTTTAAATTTGATTAATATTATCTCATCTCATCTCATCTCATCTCATTATCTCTAGCTGCTTTATCCAAAATAAAAAGGAAAAAACAACACATGACAATAAAATATCCACCGTGATCTCGGGGGTTACGAAATGCCAAATGCTGGTGCAAAATCAGACATTTTATTCTTTATAAAAAAAAAACATCTCACAGGATGGACTGAGTAAAAACAGTCCCAGGGAAATCAACAAAGATGCAAGAGTGCTCATTGTAAACTGAAACAGATGTGAGCATGGACTGGAAAGCATTAGCATAGCTTTGATCATTTATCCCTCCTCTGGTTTTGAGGCGCATCTCCCTACTTTCCCCTACTCACAACCCAGGATTGGTAGGGGATCATGAGCTCCAGCTAATGTACAAACAATCTGGAGTCTATATGGTGTATATTTGAAAAAAAAAAAAATCCGTCTATTGATGAGAGAACATCAGAAATGTGAAATGTCCTGGAGTGAAGGAACTCCTTCACTTTCCATATGATGTGTTCCTTTTTTTAATATCAGATGGCTTGAACCAGCTGTTAGCAACACCAACTAGAAGGGCACTCGGTAGAACGTATACCTCCGCCAATCCACGCGTTATCAACATCAACTCGAACCTAGGATAATACTAAAGCTGTCCACCAAAGTTAATCAAAATCCGTCCACGACTTTTTGAGTTATGTTGGGAACAGCAAAGAAATCCCGGATCCATATACATATTCGAATTTGGATCAAAGTCTAACACTACACACACTGTAATGCCAGCCAAGTTAACTGATATTTGTACATTTACAATGCTGATCTCAACCTCCACACCTACTCAGGCTTCATAACACAGTTAATACAAGCAGCCTTGAAATAAAGGAGTATTGTATATGGAGCACTGAAATAACACCGCACTGTGCATGTCCTGCCTCTAATGTGTGCTATAAAGAAAGGAGCCTTACATGAAATATGAAAAGAAGTGAGAATATGAGTATGGCATTACACTGTCACAATAGGTCCAGTGTACAAGACTGAGACAAATGTCTTCCAAAACATCTCCTCTGTGTCGGGGAAAAAAAGATTCCAGACAAGTGCTGTAGTGTTCAACACAGTGAAACACTTTAGTTCCACTATATTTAATGGCATGTAAAAATGACACAATTTTTAATATAAAAAAAGAACTGGAATGTTATCACTGATTGTGATTTAAATTAGTTAAATAGAATTCAGAGTTCACAAAGCAAAATCCCACGACACACTTTCAATTCTATGCACATCCCACCACTTCATTAAGGCCATGAATGAATCGTGAAGCCATGAAGGATAATCAGAGATGTCCTTTTATATGAATCACTGACCTTTCAGCAGTGTGACCACACCCTGCAACATCATAGACAAAGAACTACGCACTGTCACTAAATTACAGACTTTTCTTAAACCTTCTCAAGATATTCAAAGAAATAGAGATTCATCCAACCAGTACTGCCTGATATTGGGCCCGAAATCCTGGATCAGGATTAGATCTTCTTCGACGTATTTTCTGATCTGAGCCAGCTTATTTTATTCGCCCAGGACAGACCTTGCATGAAATACACCACCACCATCATCGCATATCTGATGTTTTGCCAACCCTCGGCAACGAAAGCTTGCACAAAGTAGTCTGGGGGATTGGATCAGTAGGCTACAGTACTGTACTGGGGAGGTTTAAACCTGTCCTAAATGGAAATACTGGGATTAGTGCATCCCTATTAATAAAAGGGTTGTTTTACAATCAGGGTACAAAGTTTGTGTCACAGGGGTCCAAAATTCAAATTGATTCAAACTGGTTCTTGTACCAGTTTTTAAGTGAAGGACAAGTTAAAGAACAGATAGGCATGTGTAATAGTTTGTATTATAACAAGATTAAGTGTAGCTTTAAGCAGGGCTGGGAGAAACAAATGAAGTGATTCTCGGAGAGGACATTTTTTTTGACAATTCAGAATCCACTACTTCCATAGTGCTTTTAAATATAAGGCTGTAAGCTTTGTGTTAGTTGTCTCTAATATTTATGCCCCAATATCTTGACCACATTTTAGGATGAAAATAATCATTTTAGATATGTTATTTTATATTGAAAAATTAGCTGTCTCGGAGAGGACATTTTTTTGACACAATTACATACTAATTTGATCAAAATAGTCTGAAAACTTACTGCCATTCAACATTAAAACTTAACTATGTTTCCAATGATATGGAACCAAATATTTGTTCTATGGTATAAAGAATGGTTTAAGTGCATCCCTTTTGGAGCTACCTGTGGTCAAAAAAGCACTTTTTCTAAATGACACGAGTAATTTTGCTAAATATGACATATATTGCCATACATTCACCAAAAATAACGTTATCATCAATTTTTTTTTTTTTGCATGGTAAATAGAGCTATCACAGGGCTACAATAAACAACCAAGTTTATTTAGTCAAGCCTTTTGATATTGAAGATAAAAAGTGTTGAATGTGGCGGCATGGTGGTGCAGTGTTTAGCGCTGTCGCCTCACAGCAAGAAGGTCCGGGTTCGTGGCCGGCGAGGGCCTTTCTGTGTGGAGTTTTTATGTTGTCCGCGTGGGTTTCCTCCGGGTGCTCCGGTTTCCCCCACAGTCCAAAGACATGCAGGTTAGGTTAACTGGTGACTCTAAATTGACCGTAGGTGTGAATGTGAATGGTTGTCTGTGTCTATGTGTCAGCCCTGTGATGACCTGGCGACTTGTCCAGGGTGTACCCCGCCTTTCGCCCGTAGTAGAACAGGATAAAGCGGCTAGAGATGATGAGATGAGAAGTGTTAAATGTGATTTTTAGCTTGCGTACCCTGATTGTAAAACAACCCAAAAGACAGAAGCAGCATACTCAGGCCTGTCTCCAGTGTGTTTACAATGAACTTTTATCAAGACTCATTCTTTGACAAGTAATATGCATTGTGTTTCCGGTGAAGTTAAGACTTTTAAGAACTCAAAGTGATCGCATATGAGTGATTCCACGCTTATGGGTACTGAAATGGGGACATGAACTTATTTTTAAAAATTCACCTAAAACCATTTCTTTTTTTTTTACCATCAGGTCACAAAACATGTAATCTTTAATGAATGATATGTTAAAAGATAACTTTAATTTTCTGAGATGTAATAAAAACATATTTATATGCCAAAGTCAGAACGTAACAGAAGTGTTGTGGACATATATATTCTCAATTTTAACAATGTAGAATTACTTTTTGAAACATAGGAAGGTGATGTTTTAGCAAATATAATTAATAAACATGTGTAGTAGAATAAACATACACGTTCTTTCAATAAGATTAACATGGTATATAGCTAGATTGTAATTAATTTGTAACAGACGCGAGATGGACAATCGTAACAGAAGTAATGTAACAGACATCATTTTGGAACTCATAGGCTTCACTGTAAAAAATGTCCGTAGAATTAACAGTGAATTTATGTAAAATCATGACATAAAAAAACTGTAAATACAAAAACAATGAAGCAGTGTGTAATTTACATCAATATACTGTAAAACTCCTAACCAAATGCCACTGTTGATTTAACAGTAAGAATATGTTGGATTGATCATATTTTTTTGTATAATTTACAAATTGTTGTAGTTTAAACACAGACAAACTGTAAGACTAAAACAGAATGTGATGGTTAAAATTACATCATTGCCCTGTTAAAAAAACAAAAACATGCCCACCATTGTGGCTCAGTCAACTAAGGTGTCATACAATGAATCTGGGGACCTGGGTTCAATTCCGACCTGAGGTCATTTCCCCGTCTCTCTTTCCAGCTCATTTCCTGTCTCTGCACTGTCCTATCCAATAAAGGTGAAAAAAGCCCCAAAAAATTCTAAAAATATATATATATCTGTCTAGTAGATCACTGCTTGTAACCATCATTGTTTATTGTACAATGAATATCCGTAAAATTAACAGTTATGTACTGATTATTGTACATTGAATACCTGTAAAATTGAACATTTTCAAACTGTTGTTTTTACAAGTGTTGATATACCTTACCGTAAAGCTATATACAGTGTCACTGTATTTTTTACGGTGAAAAAATGGCAACCACAGCTGCCAGTTTTTCACTGTAAATTTGACAAGATTTTTTTTTACAGTGTTGACTTTGGCATATAAATATGTTTTTATTACATCTCAGAAAATTAAAGTTATCTTTTAACATATCATTCATTAAAGATTACATGTTTTGTGACCTGATGATGGTAAAAAAAGAAATGGTTTTAGGTGAATAAGTTCATGTCCCCATTTCAGTACCCATAAGCGTGGAATCACTCATATACAAAGAAGAAGAAGAACAAAAGCTAGGCTGTTTAGCCACGTTTAAAGGTTTGTCCCTACAGGAGGTAGCGAGTCCAGATCTTCAGAAGTCACACTGAACACAGTTCACGGGTCGCGTGCTGGAATGGTCACCTTGGTAACTAGCAGTCCTTATCCATACTAATGTGATAGCAGGATGCGCGCGACAGAAGAGGAGGAGGAGAAAACAAAAAACAGCAGAAAGACAAGCTCGTTACACTTTGTCGTGCTCTTCTTTACAGTGCAAAATGTGCTCGTGAACGCTGTCTATTCTGTCCTGCAGTATCTTGGCGTGCTCGTCGGACAGGAAGCCGAGATCAGACGCGAAAGGCTCGGAGTTCCGGTAGAGCTGCAGCAGGCGCGCGCGCGCGTCCCGTCGCTCGTGCAGCTCGGCCACGCGCCGCGCGGTTCTCCTCCTGAACACGCACACGGAGGCGCGCGCCGCGCTGTGATACTTCTCCCACATGTCCAGCACGCGGTACCCGTGCACTAACCCGGCCTCGTTATCGAGGAACACCAAGCCGCCGCGGGGAGTCCTGAGCAGGTTGCTCGCGTCTCTTTGCATGGCTTTGGCGTCCCATTGCAGGCTGAACAGGTTGCTCACGAGCCGGTCGAAGTTGGCCGTGATGTAATCGAACACAACCAGGTCGCTCCACTGCACGAGCTCGAGCAGCTGCGCTCTGCTTTTGTTCTGGAGCTCGGGTTCGAGCGGTCGCAGCCCGAATCCGGAGCGGTGAAAAGGAGCAGGCACGACTGCCGGGCTTAGATCCGACACCCACTCGCTGAGGGACACCACGGCGCTCGGTGTCCACTGGAGCGCCTCCATGCGCCGCCTCACGCGCGTCCACTGCTCGCCATCGAGGCGCAAAAGCGCGAGCGGCGGCACGTTGGTGATCCCGAGCAGAGCGGAGAGGTAATAAGACAGCGTTTCTCCTTGCACCTGCTCGGGATTGATGCCATAACGTACACACGCACGCGATCCGTCCGAGAAGGTGGCCAGCTGGTTGGACGTCCTGCCGCAGCCCGGTTCCAGAGACACCACTCGGCCTCGGATGACTCTGTGTCTCCATGCCCGGGCGTCTTCTTGGACAAAGCCCACCGACACGCCATCCTCAAGACGCTGACTCCAGAAGATCCCGTCCTCTAGAATAACCTGCTCGGTTCGGTTTTGTGCTGCACGACTCTCGCGCTCAGAGCCAGGTCCGTTCTCCTGACTCGCTAACGAGCCCGCTTCACCATCGCTCGTGTTGCGAACTGATTGCAATCTGGAGCGAGTCGGAACGGCGAGTAAAGCCCGAAAAGTTCCAGAAAGGTCCGGAGAGGAGTCTGGATAAGCAGGATGGAGTAGAGTGTGGTCTCGGACGCTTCGCTTGTTCCTCTCCAAACGCTTTTCCAAGCCGTTCCAGAAGCGCAGCACGCCTGCACAAGTGCACAACAGCAGCAGCGCCGCCAAGTTTGCCCACGCCGCCCTCATCTCATCCGACAGCTAATTACAACTCACCGGTCCAGCCGTCTCACAAGCTTCAGCTCCTCCATTGACCACGCTGCAAGACAGAAGTGTGCTGAGAAACTGCATGGGGCCGTCGAATTCAGCTCATCTCCTCAGGTTTCACAAGAACACAGCTCGGACAACTAAAACAGAACCGTTCCTTCATCCGGTCTGGATCTCTCTCTCTCTCTCTCACACACACACACTGATGTGTATGGATCTGGGTCGCAGATGTTCAGCGCGTTCTCCTCTTCCTCTCCTCCTCCTCCCTGCTAGTGAGCTTGACTCCAGGCTGCTCCGCTTGCAGAAAGAGTCTTGGTCACGTGGCCAAAGGAACGCACCAATCAGAGTGCGGTGCCGGATCGCACCGGCAGCAGAGCTCAGGGTCCGACTCACAGCAGAGCTGTGTGCATGCACTCTAATTACCCCACAGCAGTGTGTACACCGGCTAAGGAAGCGCACTCATCTGACACACCAGTACTACAATACCAAGAATCCGACCCAAAGACTGGGAAGTTTATTCTACTGTTTATATCGAAATGAACAAAGGAGGATTAATATCCCGATTATAAACACTCTCACTTTAATAAAATCTGTAACATGATCCTAAGAACGTATACACTTCATGCCCATGTCCCAGATTGCATTTTATCCATTTGGCCCAATGCAGTATATTACAATCATGAGAAAAGTGCACAGCTCTGTCCCAAATGTCGCAGTTGAGTTTGCACGAGCCGCCCAGGTCCTCGAGGCGGCAGTGTCCTATTTCTAATTTTAAGCTTCAAAAGTGTGCTCATGAGCGCCCCCTGTGCGTCCTCACTCCGCCGTCTGACTCGGTTTGCGGTCTGAGACCCAAAAGCCTTCAGGGTTATGAATGAGTGGGCACTAATCACAGCAGATAGATTTCTGCACACTACACATAAATCCATAAAGACAGAAAGGGTATGCAGTTTGCTTTCATCAAGCATATAACTAATTCCTGTAGAAAGTATTTTTGGTCAAACTAATTATTTATACACTATACCGTTCAAAAGTTTGGGGTCACCCAGACAATTTTGTGTTTTCCATGAAAAGTCACACTTTTATTTCCCACCATAAGTTGTAAAACGAATAGAAAATATAGTCAAGACATTTTTCTGGCCATTTTGAGCATTTAATCGACCCCACAAATGTGATGCTCCAGAAACTCAGGCTACATCCACACGACAACGGCAATGAGATGTTATTTAAAAATATATCGCGTCCAAATGGGCAACGATCAGTAAAATATCAGGTCCATATGGCAACGCAACGCTTGCTGAAAACGATGCAATACACATGCCACACCTCTAGGGGCGCTGTAAGACGGTCCCTTCGGAGACACCAGAACAATAGAAGTAAGGACGCATGCGCATAAACTATTATGCGCGAGACTTCATATTAGCCACAAAGTCAGGAAAATCTGTTCGTAAAATTACGTTATAATGACCAAATACAATGAAAAGTATTTTTCCAGTCTCACCTGTGAAAGGTAATCCCATGTGATCTCGTTTGGATGGCAAACCTGTTAGTACAGTTAAACGCAGCTAATCTTTATTCTCCGCTTTGACCTATCCAATATGGCGGTGAGGATGACGTATGATTCTACGCGGAAGGCGGCGTCTTTAATGGTCCGGAATAAATTGAATGCTACACGTTGATGGATTAATTTGTTGTTTCTCACCTGTGAAAGGTAATCCCATGTGATCTCGTTTGGACGGTAAACCTGTTGGTACAGTTAAACGCAGCACATGAATCTTTATTCTCCGCTTTGACCTATCCAGTATGGTGGCGAGGATGACGTATGATTCTACGCGGAAGGCGGTGTCTTTAATGGTCCGGAATAAATTGAATGCTACACGTTGATGGATTAATTTGCTCTTCTACGCCCTTTTTGAGGAATGTATTGTAGGACTTAAACCAACATCTGAAGAGGTGAGATCGCTCCTTTTTTTTCCCTATTTTTGCTGGCGGGATTGACTCTGCCCTAAGGGCAGAGTCTCTCTCTCTCTCTCTCTCTCTCTCTCTCTCTCACTTTGCACCATTACACAATAAATATTCACAGTGAAAATATTTTGTAAGCGTGTTTCATGAACCAAGTAATAGGATTTGTTGACAACTCGCATCGAGTTCGTTACACTTCTACCCGGCGTGAAGCACTCACAGTCATGTGGTTGTAACGTCATTGTAAACAAATCCGTTCTACTCATCCAGACGACTTCACAACGGCAACGTTGCCAGATCTTTCCACTCTGGAACCCGTTCTCAAAAAGATTGCGTTTTGGGCACCCAAAACGCCGGTGCCGTGTGGACGCCAGGCCTAAACGATAAGCAGTTGTATCGGAGTCACCTGAATCTGTTGCCGTGTGGACAGGGCCTCAATCTGCTCAAAGGAAGGTCAGTTTTATAGCTTCTCTAAAGAGCTAAACTGTTTTCAGCTGTGCTAACATGATTGTACAAGGGTTTTCTAATCATCCATTAGCCTTCTGAGGCAATGAGCAAACACATTGTACCATTAGAACACTGGAGTGAGAGTTGCTGGAAATGGGCCTCTATACACCTATGGAGATATTGCACCAAAAACCAGACATTTGCAGCTAGAATAGTCATTTACCACATTAGCAATGTATAGAGTGTATTTCTGATTAGTTTAAAGTGATCTTCATTGAAAAATAAGGAAATTTCAAAGTGACCCCAAACTTTTGAATGGTAGTGTACATTTACAAAGAGACAAACTGAAGCAGTAGTTGTAAGCAGTTCTGAAATATAAACAAATGAAATACTGACAGATTGAATATTTACGGCTTTAAATGCCAACGAATTTCACTGTGCTTGAGTGTGCATGTGACAAATAAAGGCTTCTTCTTCTTTGTAAATATAGCCAAGAAGAGAGTTAACAAGAGTCATCAGGAGATGACATATCCCCCCGGCCCCACACGAAACCCCACTCCAAATTTTCTTAAGTTGAATGGGTTGCCATGGAAATACGCAAAAAATAAAAATGACACAAATCCCAAAATGTCAAAAGGCACAACTCTCCTAGTCACTTAACATAACTGTGAAGTTTCGTGAAAAAAACAAAAAACAAACCCTAATAGTTTTTGAGTTATGCTCTGGAAACTAAAATGTTTACAGAAGGACAGACAGACGGACAGAGTGATAGCTATATGAACGAAGTGCTCACTGGTGTTCAGTGATTTGTCCATGGGAACACTGGAGATCAGTGATTAGTTAGAAACTAATTATTTGTGCTAACAAAGGCAAAAATTAGTCAGGTTTTGCACACTGGTGGTACAGTGGTGCTTGAAAGTTTGTGAACCCTTTAGAATTTTCTATATTTCTGCATAAATATGACCTAAAACAGATTTTCACACAAGTCCTAAAAGTAGATAAAGAGAACCCAGTTAAACAAATGAGACCAAAATATTATACTTGGTCATTTATTTATTGAGGAAAATAATCCAATATTACATATCTGTGAGTGGCAAAAGTATGTGAACCTTTGCCTTCAGTATCTGGTGTGACCCCCTTGTGCAACAATAACTGCAACTAAACATTTCCGGTAACTGTTGATCAGTCCTACACACCGGCTTGGAGGAATTTTAGCCCATACAGAACAGCTTCAACTCTGGGATGTTGGTGGGTTTCCTCACATGAACTGCTCGCTTCAGGTCCTTCCACAACATTTCGATTGGATTAAGGTCAGGACTTTGTCTTGGCCATTCCAAAACATTAACTTTATTCTTCTTTAACCATTCTTTGGTAGAACGACTTGTGTGCTTAGGGTCGTTGTCTTGCTGCATGACCCACCTTCTCTTGAGATTCAGTTCATGGACAGATGTCCTGACATTTTCCTTTAGAATTCACTGGTATAATTCAGAATTCATTGTTCTATCAATGATGGCAAGCCGTCCTGGCCCAGATACAGCAAAACAGGCTCAAACCATGATACTACCACCACCATGTTTCACAGATGGGATAAGGTTCTTATGCTGGAATGCAGTGTTTTCCTTTCTCCAGACATAACACTTCTCAGATGTCGGCAAAAGTTCTATTTTGGTCTCATCCATCCACAAAACATTTTTCCAATAGCCTTCTGGCTTGTCCATGTGATCTTTAGCAAACTGCAGACGAGCAGCAATGTTCTTTTTGGAGAGCAGTGGCTTTCTCCTTGCAACCCTGCCATGCACACCATTGTTGTTCAGTGTTCTCCTGATGGTGAACTCATGAACATTAACATTAGTCAATGTGAGAGAGGCCTTCAGTTGCTTAGAAGTTACCCTGGGGTCCTTTGTGACCTCGCCGACTATTACACGCCTTGCTCTTGGAGTGATCTTTGTTGGTCGACCACTCCTGGGGAGGGTAACAATGGTCTTGAATTTCCTCCATTTGTACGCAATCTGTCTGACTGTGGATTGGTGGAGTCCAAACTCTTTAGAGATGGTTTTGTAACATTTTCCAGCCTGATGAGCATCAACAACGCTTTTTCTGAGGTCCTCAGAAATCTTCTTTCTTCGTGCCATGATACACTTCCGCAAACATGTGAAGATCAGATTTTGATAGATCCCTGTTCTTTAAATAAAACAGGGTGCCCACTCACACCTGATTGTTATCCCATTGATTGAAAACACCTGACTCTAATTTCACCTTCAAATTAACTGCTAATCCTAGAGGTTCACATACTTTTGCCACTCACAGATATGTAATATTGGATCATTTTCCTCAATAAATAAATGACCAAGTATAATATTTTTGTCTCATTTGTTTAACTGGCTTCTCTTTATCTACTTTTAGGACTTGTGTGAAAATCTGATGGTGTTTTAGGTCATATTTATGCAGAAATATAGAAAATTCTAAAGGGTTCAGAAACTTTCAAGTACCACTGTAAGTACCAGAGAAAGCTTGCTTTCTCAACTCATATAATTAGCAGCTCTGATCTGTGCTGGAGAGCTGTATAAGACTAACATCTGCTCAAAATGTGGCTAGGCTCTTTTTTTGAAATGAAGTCAGGGTCAAAAATTTCAGCAGATCTATCAGCAAAGTCACTTAGCTGGCACTCTGCTGAACACAATCAGAGTGTAATGACTTGAGATCTTTCCCAAATGACTGTGTTAGTGTGTGACTTGTGGCCTACACCATCAGGCCTACGCCTCACTAACATCACCAAAGTTCAGACTTGGGTGGGGTTTACATTAGATCGTATCAGCGGATCATCAGATTAACGTTTTTAAAACGATTAGTGTGCACACAGCAACATCAATACACGATTTGCGTGCACACAGCAACGCCAATACACGGATACGCTCGGCTCCGCAGGCATCCTGAGCTCCAAATCACTCCGCCCTGAACAGCGAGTGCCCTCTGGAGGGTGCGCACTCTGGCCCTGCGCAGCTCACAGAGCGCGCGAGTGTAGTGCACAAACAGTGATTCGGGACTGAGCCGCTGTGTGTGTGATCCCAGCGCATATCACTTACCACTTGCAAGTGGAAGGATGGCAAGCCTAAAGACAATCATAACTACACAATGGGCAGTATTTGCATCAGTATTTGCAGTATTTTCATACTTTTATACTCTTTAATGAAAGGTGATACAAGGCGGAAGTCTGCGCCGTTTTTCAGCAGTCGCGTCACATGACCAACGCCAGCGAATCAGGAAGGTGGATGTCACAGTGACGTTGTCCAATGACGACGCCAGCTAGAGCTCAGCACAGCGTATCCGCGTATCTCAATGTTTACACAGCACCGGAGCTGACACGATCTGGATTGAATACGTGGACCCTGGCGGATTCCCGTTTCCCGGCGTTTCCAGGCGGTTTAATGTAAACGGACAGTGCATCCGCGAAGAAAACGAGACAGATACGGTCTAATGTAAACTTGGCCTTGGAGGAGAAGACATTACCATTTAGAATAAGGCCTTTCCCTTTTCTCTTAATTGCTCTTCCTGAATCTCTTAGGCTTCAAGAAGACCAACGATTAGTGCAATCCTTGACTTGCAAGTGATGTCAAAGCAAAATAGAAACCCGGATGTCGGCCATGTTGGTGGAAATACAAATGCGGGGTCAAGCGACATTCCATACAAAACATAGTCACGTGTGCACAACTCTCTTTGTTTTTCTCCTGCTTTAAGCATTCTTTTAGCTGTGCCATATCTTTGTGCTGTATATGGTTGTGGTCACAACAGTACTCATGACCGTGGCACGTTCTGATTTTTTAGAATTCTGTCCGTGATTCGGAAAGAGGGTGAGGAAACTCTGAGGCTTAGTAGGGAGAGGAGATGAGGGGATCAGGACCCTTCGTCCAATGACCATTTCATCCAATAGTTAAGATATTTCATCCAAAGCCTTTTTCAGATGCACTATCAATTATTTTATATTTCAGGTATTCCGGTGTTCGCGAATGAAAGCCCCGCAAGAGGGCTGCTCTGCACCTAAAGATTTAATACGATCCAGCCGGCTTTAAAAATTAATAACTCGGCCAACGGAGCTCACAGCAAAGCCAAATTTTACAGGCACTTCCCTCTAAGCCTCCCCTTCAAAATAGCATGGTTTCAGGTTGGTAGGACCGCTCCTCGGTCCGGGATTCACGAACGAAGCCCCCGCAAGAGCGCTGCTCTGCGCCTAAAGATTTAACATGATTCAGCCGGAAACACAGACATGCAAGCAAGCAGCCTGCAATGACAAGGGTGTTAACTCATCCCATGGTCAGCAAGTGGCACAGGCCTACGTGGTTACCCCCCTTAGTACACTCTTTAGTGTCGAAGCTGCTTCAGTCAAATTCCACTGAGAATTCCTCATTTTTTCGAACAAACAAATACCTGAAATATAAAATAATTGATAGTCCATATGAAAAAGGCTTTGGACGAAATGTCTTAACTATTGGACGAAATGGTCATTGAATGAAATGACCTGTATTCATACTCGATGGTCGGTAGAAATGTCTTATCTTCAGAAAAGTCTGACTTTTTTAAATAATATGGGTCAAAACCACACATATCTATCTTCTCTTTGTATCGAATCTTCGCTTCATCGTGCAAATCGTGGTAATACTGAGAAAATTCAGTATTGTTTACAGACACGCTTTCAGCGGCTGCCATCCTAGTTGCTTTGTATATCCACCATCATGGCGGACGCTCATGACGTAGCACATTTTGATCACGTGGTTGCAAGTCATCTATTGCATCATCCAAATCTCCTGTGAATTATAGTATTACTTTTTTAATGCATTAGTCTATTAGTTTATTACAGTGACTGCATAATGGCACTTTGTATTGCTCATCTCAGATGTTACAAACGCATTCTTTCTTTCTGTGGGCAGACATGCCTACAATTATAAACACAAGATAATGTCTGGGTTTCCTAAGGTTTTACTGAATACACTCTCTGGT
This sequence comes from Neoarius graeffei, assembly GCF_027579695.1. Taxonomy (NCBI): domain Eukaryota; kingdom Metazoa; phylum Chordata; class Actinopteri; order Siluriformes; family Ariidae; genus Neoarius; species Neoarius graeffei. The sequence continues at coordinate 75,546,951 of NC_083570.1, forward strand.
GTGCCATTGGGTACAACTGAGACACAGCAGCATTAAAAAGCATCAGTCTGAACCTTTCATGCTTTGCTCTGCGATGTTCGTAATCATTAAGGTTAAGTTATAACAGCTCACGCGACAGGACAATCACACTATCAATTACACTGTCCCATTACAGCTTTCATGATGTATGTCCTGCTCTTGTTACAGTTTTAGTAAGGATTAAATGAGTCATCAATATTCAGGTTATAAGTGCATTTACTATGATGCACATGCTGGATCTCCCAGAATCTGATGGTTCAGGGGCGTGTCTGTCTTGCTTTCAATGTGTTATTAATAACATTATGTTATTAATGCCTTGTATTTTTGGAACAAAACAGAGGTGGAGTGGTCAGTCTGTAGAAAACAAAAAAACATCAAAGATGCTTTCATAGCATCCACTCAAATTACATCCATACTACATACACCTCGTTTTCAAGTTCAAGTTCAAGTCAACTTCTCATCTCATCTCATTATCTCTAGCCGCTTTATCCTTCTACAGGGTCGCAGGCAAGCTGGAGCCTATCCCAGCTGACTACGGGCGAAAGGCGGGGTACACCCTGGACAAGTCGCCAGGTCATCACAGGGCTGACACATAGACACCGACAACCATTCACACTCACATTCACACCTACGGTCAATTTAGAGTCACCAGTTAACCTAACCTGCATGTCTTTGGACTGTGGGGGAAACCGGAGCACCCGGAGGAAACCCACGCGGACACGGGGAGAACATGCAAACTCCACACAGAAAGGCCCTCGCCGGCCACGGGACTCGAACCCGGACCTTCTTGCTGTGAGGCGACAGCGCTAACCACTACACCACCGTGCAGCCCCTCAGTAATAAACATATTTAAAATATAGGTACAAGATATAAACTTTAAAAAAAAACACACAAGCTAAAGCTATCTAAGAAAAGACAGTGGCAATCCAGAAAGTATAAATATGGCAAATGTGGCAGTGTGAACAGAATTAACGGTATAAATTTCAATGTGACTAATGACAATATAAACAGAATGAACAATGTAAACGGGAACAGCAGTCTGACGGTAGTTTTAATGCAAACAGTTTGTTTTGACCTTTCTGATAGCCATTTGTTGTAGGGTGTGTTGTTCTGCATGTTTGATCAGTAGGTCACATGACCATAATACAAACTATATGTAGACTATAACCAGAGCCAGCCCAGTTTGCTGCCGTAGGCAAGATTTTAGCGGGTGCCCCTTGTATTCCATCAACAATCATTGTGTTTAGACACTCGCACAGAAACTGCATAGCGTTATGTTGCTGAGATTTTCTTTATTTTAGAAACAACAACCCAGAAAATAAAAATCCAGGTTTTACTTGGGTGGGATTAAAATATTTCAAAAGTGCATCTGAAGAGAGAAGAGGAGTATATGCAAGCACTGAGTGTTGCATTATATTAATGAAAAAGCTGCTGATGGTGAAATCCAGCCAATAATAGCACCTGAGCCACATTTAGCTAATAACATTCTAAACACAAGCAACAAGAGTAATTACACCCAGCATTCATGCACAAAATATGTATTCAATGATGAGTACTTCTCTCACATGATGCATGCTGTTTTGCTATACACACTGTTTAAGACCAATCAATAATGAAAATGTGAAGGCTTACAGCTATTAATTACAGTACAATAGGGGATGGGGGGAAAAACATTTTAATTGACTATTACAAGGAGGGCTAACAAGACTAAGGTGTTAATAAAATGCATGCCTTTTTTCTTGAGCCTGACAGTAGATAGTTCATGCAGCACACTTAAAAGAAAAAAAAAAGAGTATTCAGGGAAACACCTGAATAGTCTTTCCAACTTTCCCCCATGACTTTATGGTAACTGTAACTGACATTAACTTGAGCTATTTATGAAATTAGTAAAGGGTACTATTGTCCAAAGTAAGCTAACACTCTGCTCCAGTGTGTGTGTATATATACACAGTAGTGTGCAAAAGTCTTAGGCACATGTAAGGAAATGCTGCAGACCAAAAATGGCTTAAAAATAATGAAATGAAATGTTTCAACATTAAAAATACTATATACAGCAGTAAGCCATAATAAATGAAACAAAGTGAATATTTGGTGTGAGATGGCCCTTTGCTTTAAAAAAAAAAGATAAATAGTACTCTCAGGTACAGTGAGTGCAGTTTTATAAGGAAAAGAGCTGTAGGTTTTACTGAGCATCTTACAGAACCAGCCACAGTTCTTCTGGACACTTTGTCAGACTTGCTTCATAATTTTGCAGAAAACCCAGTAGCCTTCATTGTTTTCTTTTTTTAATCTGAAAAGTGGTCTCTTATGTAATATGCTGCTCAGATACAAACTTTTTTTCTGTAACATTTAATTTTGTGCTGGAAAACGAATGTTTGGAACTCTAAAATGGTTTTGTACTGATTTGATAATGTAGAAGTCATAAAATAAAAGTCTATAACAAAGTTTGGGTGGAAATTCATCGTATCACATTTCATTATCACTGTCAAGCACATTGTCACTCATGTGTGGGGTGTTGCACGAGGGGGGGTGGGTTTAATACATGACTTGCAACCACGTGATCAAAATGTGCTACATCATGAGCATCCGCCATGATGGCGGATTATACAGACAACTAGGATGGCAGCCACTGAAAGCGTGTCTGTAAACAAAGCTGAATTTTCTCAGTATTACCACGGTTTGAACGGTCGAGCGAAGATTCGATACAAAGAGAAGATAGATATGTGTGGTTTTGACCCATATTATTTAAAAAAAGTCAGACTTTTCTGAAGATAAGATGCTTCTACCGACCATCAAGTACCCAGATATTGCGCTCTATCTGGTTTGGCTGCCGAAGAATCAAGTCCGACCTTGGATGAAACACAGCCCATTTCCTGAGTGGGTGCCCAGTCTGGATTGTTTCTATCGTATAATTTTGCTGGCACTCCTAGAAGCGAAATGGTAATACACGTGTTAAAATTGTAACAATGACTGAGTGAACCATGATAAGAGAACGCTCATTTTATAACAAAATTCTAGCAACAGGAAATACAATTCTTCCATGATATTATTGAGAAAGCTTTTGAATCTCACCTGAGATAAAATGATTACTGCAAACACGAGCTGTTCTGGTTTTAGCCTCTGTTAGATCAGCCCTGCCGATATTGTTCAGCCGTGCTCGTCTCCTCTCCGTACTAAGTCTCAGAGTTTCCTCGCCCTCTTTCCGAATCACGGACGGAATTCTAAAAAATCGGAATGTGCCACGGTCACGAGTACTGATGTGACCACAACCATATACAGCACAAAGATATGGCACAGCTAAAAGAATGCTTAAAGCAGTGAAAAAACAAAGAGAGATGTGCACACATGACTATGTTTTGTATGGAATGTCACTTGACCCTACATTTGTATCTCCACCAACATGGCCGCCATCCTGGTTTCTATTTTGTTTTGACATCACTTGCAAGTCAAGGATAGGCTATTGTGTTGTTGTGGGCTTTTTTGTAATATTTCAAAACAATAATATTAATATAGTATTAGTAAAAATAGTAAAAGTGTTTTTAAAAAATAGATTTTTTTCTTCCCTCATTTGGGGAGCCCCTATGGATGGATGGTGCCCCTAGCATTCACCCGTACCGTCTATGCGACAGGCGGCTCTGACTATACCTGTTCTAGAAACTTAATAACTTACTTAAACCTCCTGGAATTCTTGTGTCTTTCACAAATCCTTTCAAACTTCAACTATATTTTATTATTCTGTGCTTTTAACTTCACCAATACTTAGTTTCAGTGGGCGCCAATAGAAAATAGTGAGTGCTTCCTGAATTGTCTTTATACTGAAGAAATAGCAGAAAATCTCTTTTCCTACAGGACATAATGGAATCTTTGCCAATGTGTCACTTTGTAGGGGATACAGAGTAGTCTTTCCAGACGTGTGGATGTGCAGTCCATAAAAATGACTAAAATGTCAAATTCAGAAAGGACTAAAATGCCAGAGATACTCCTGTAATAATTATATTACCCCATCTCGTGAAGACATGTTACCCAGGTTGCAAACCAATGTTGGCTCAGTGTCTGCCATTCTGTTCAGCAACATTGGACTAACCATATAATTACAGCGCCAACACATTTTCTGCCACCTTTAAATCAACTCTACCAACGGCCAAAATCAATAAAAAAAAAGACATCAGGCCAGTACTGTACTGATGTAATGCTGTCCATGGGGCCAACAATTTTGCAATGATTTACCGGGGCCAACATACTTTCAGCTCCCTTTCCAACATGGACCTCCAGTAAAAAAAAAAAAAGGCAGATTATGCATGAAATATCTCCGAAGATTGTGGTAAAGACCCTTTTATGTGAATATTTATAACATGGAAAACTTACCATTGATAAAAAAAACAGCCTTTTGCTGTGGTATTGCATGTCTTTTTCTCCACCAATACTTGGCTATAATGAATGAATGAAAGCTGAATGTGTAGTTGAATCTCCTGTATATTTTGAGGTGAGTGCAAAGAGAGACGTTCCAACTGTGCAAACCTTTGGTGAGTTGCACTTACCTTTGATTTGCAGTGTATAATCAGTAATTATTTTTAATGATATGTTTGAAATACTCAGTACAGTGAGTGAGAAGAGTTTTATCGTCATCTTTGTCATCAGAGCCTAGAATTTCATTCCGCTCATTTAAACACTGTTACAATATGTTTGAGCTCGTCCCGTCTGATTTCCAGCGAGAAATATGAATCATTTCTACGTAGGACAAGGAAACCACAAATAATGACTTATTTATTAATATATTTGAGATACAGTCTGGGGAATGCCAGGAAAATCCAAGTCTCATTCTCAGTGGAGCTTCATTTCAGTTGCATTAGAATTCAATCATGTATTTAAATTTTATATAAATGTAGGAACTGCAGAAGCCATAACCATAAGAAACCATGTGGTTCCATATGAGACATTAACGAGATGTAGCAACGCTTTCGACTCATTTTTGTGAAGCTCATGCCAGATCAAAAAAAGTTTTGAAGTAGAAGATAAATTTGCAAAACTTAGAAGCTACAGATTGTGTTAATACAATTACAATCATCAGTCACTGTCATTAAATATATATGGCAGTGTGTTTCATTTCTTCAATGTGGCCCTATAGACAAGTAGCAGATATAGACCTGCAGTTTCTCTACAGCCCAGTTAAAAATACAAATCACAGTGACTTCTAAGGAATGAACAAAAGTGGGCATGCATGATTTTGATATATAAGATACATCCATGCAAATACAATTAATCCATTATTGCATGGACCGGTTATAAATCATGATTCTATTCTTAAACACAAAACCGACACATAGACTAATTCCATTTTACTTTTCTTCGGAGGAGTGAGCATACAGTGGCATGTAGACTCCAGGATAAAATGCTTAATTACTAGACTAAATATGAAAGGCATGTGACGGACACAAACCCAGAAGCGTCTGCAGTCAGGCAGTCAGACTGCAGATGGCCATGAGGTATTAATATTCCAGACCTCATTCACTTGACTCTCATGCCACATGAAGGGGAAATTTTTAAAAATGGATGGTAGAACAGTTTGACTCTAGAGCGCTCACATAAATTATAAATCAAAGATAATTCTTCTTTAAATGAATATAGTTGAACGCAAACAATTTTTTTATTGCATCCAGCAGGTCCAAAAGTAAAGATCAAAGAAGAGTAACTATGATTTCACGTTAAAAGTTACACATTATCTGGCCATTAAATCAGAGTTGAAGTGAACAAGTTAGTGGCCAGAGAGCCATTAGACCACAGTCTAGGGTATGCTCAAATACAAATGCACCCGTCCTCACATATCAAGCATATCCATTTCCTGCCATGTGTCATCTGGACGGGAGTCCCCGCCACATTCCTCACTCGTTTTCACCATAAACATGTCCCACTGTTTCCCCCAAGAGGCCTGTAAGAATGGCTGCCTGCTCCGCTCCCCCCCTTTATGTCTCGCCCTGATCTAAATTAGTTTTAGACAAACTTTTCCCTGTGTACTTAATCATAACCTGTTCACTGGTGTTGTTGAACATGCAGTTTTAAAGAGCAACTTTTTAAAAGTTTAAGGAATTTCATGAAAGCATAATATAAGCACATGCATTACTGATTATTTTTTACAATTTCTGTTTGAACAAAAATAACGTTCCATTGTTAGTATATTTTTATTTAAAGTTGTGGTTTGGTTAGATGTGAGTAAAAGACTGAGTCTACATGAGCAAAACTCAAAGTAAGTTGCATGTTGCTCTGGATAAGAGCATCTCCAGTCAAGTCAAAGTCCATCTCACACCAGAATCTGGTCTTCCCAGGCAGTCTCCTGTCCCAGTACTAGCCAACTCTTTAAGGTGTATGGGTGTGGTGCCAATCTCTGTTTCGAAAGCACTCAGCCTCTCGCCTATACAGCTAAGGTTACAGAGGGGGGCTAGTAACCGCGAGAGTTTGACTTCCACACTCACTTCTGTATCGTAGCGTGCCGTGCCAGATGGCAGTAGGTACCATTTTTATGATGGTCTTTGGTATGACCCAACCGCGATAAAACTCGCAATCTCCTGGTCGAGATGCAGACATAACCACTAGGCCAACTCGCGGTCAGGCTACATAGTACTTGGTTCATATGCTGTTCACATGCAGAACTGCTGTATATGTGGCTCTGGATTCTGAAATGGAATAAATTAATTACCATTTTATAGTTCTCTATGGGTTTACTTTGTTTTGATTAATATTGCCATTACATGGCACACAAAACTTCTTCAAGCACATTTGAAATGAACTGAAGTCCATCCAGAAATTGAGTCCTTATATATTGTGCAGGACAGGCTTTCAAATTATTTGTGACTGTCTTTCATTCGCAGAACACTGAGCTTTATTTATGTGCTTTCTTTCTTGGACAGAGTTACAAACATGGGTTCTACTCAACATACAGGACTTCAAAAGAAGGACAGCAGTTTCTGTCCTATTCTAAACATGACAGAGCTAAGCTGGATGCTAAAGAGCATTTCTTTCCATATGCTCTGGTTTCCAGGACAGATTCACATTGGTTTCCATTGCCTCAGAATGCAGTTGCTTTTTAACATTTGTTTCCCAAGGACATTCCAATTCAATCCAGGTTCTACCCTTCAACTTCTCCCAAGCACCACAGGTGTTTTCAAGATATATGCAAGTAGCCTTGTCAGCTGTGATGGCCAGAGGCATCAGGATACTGCTGTGTTGAACAACTCCTATGTGCCCCATCAACAAGAAGGCCATTACCACTGTCCATCCTCCTTGCACACATGATGCTTGATCTTAGAGTGGACTCAGAAAAGAGCTCTTTAATTCTCGGAAGGCCCACAAAATTCAGTAGCATAAAAGTAGTGTCTCTGAGAATGTGTACCCCTGTCTCAGTGTGTGACAAATGTTATTATGCTAGCCAATCAGATTCAGCCAGGTTACTGTGTGAAGTACAGGCACCTGTTGGGGATGATAGGATTGATCATGGCAGCCACAGTAGTAATCCCCCTATTCAGAAGTGGGTTATCAGCCTACAGCTGAACCCCTAATGCCATAAACAGAACAGTTGTGATGAGAAGGGCACAGGCTCTTGCTTGTTGGAGATGCAGGCTTTTCTACCCAAAGGGTAGCTTGGGAATGGTGATCCATTGAAGAAATGCTTCCCTTACAGGCTGGGGTGCAATGCGCAACCATGGGGCACTTGGCCTACTGAAATAAAGTTAGAACTCATCAATGAGTACATCATTTGGCAGACATCCTTATCCAGAGCAACTTACATTTATCTAATTCCAAACAACTGAACACTGGAAGGTTAAGGGTCCAGCAGTGGCAGCGATGGGATCTGAACTCATGACCTTCTAATTGGTGATCCAACATTTTAACCACTGAGCTATAGCCGTTAAAATCAAGCCACCTAACACCTTGAATTCTTTTACCACTTCTGAGACATCACCATGTCTTGCACACAAAACATTGTGGTGGTCAGCTACATTAACCATAAGGGTTGCATGAGGCTGAGCAGCTCTCACAGAATATCCTCAGGTGGGCCGAACCATTTTTAGTCTCATTAAAGATAACACATTTGCTGGATCTATAAAAGAGTGACTCCCTGGGACAGGCTGCACTGGCCCATGACTGGCCCCACCATCTACTATAAGCTTTATCACCTCTACTGCTGCTTCTTCCCACATTGCACAGAATTTAGCAATAAGGTCATAACAAGTCCTGCTCATGGCCTCTAGATGGCCTGCAGGAACTCAGATTTTATTACCGCTTTTCCTGATGGTTGGAATGCTCTGGAGGTTTCATCCCTAATAAGATTTGCTGTCCCAATGGGATGGAGAGGTTTGGCACCTCGACATAAAACACCAACTCAGGACTGCAACTCAACAGTCCAGGGATGTGCCTGTTATCTCAGCACACCACAGTAACCTGGAGGGCATCTCTGTTGAGCTCCTTCATCCATCACTTGTCCTTTTGAGCCTGGCATAGGATCTTCTACATGAGCTGGAGTCCCCTCCTCTGACTAGGATACAAACTGAATTGGGTGCCTCTGAAAATTGCCTTTCTGCTAGCAATTGGCATGCTAATATCACATAATAAATATCATATAATCAATATCACAATCATTTGCAGTGTTCCATGAAGACATTCTTACTCTGGATATCATCACCATGGCCTCTAGAAGGGCTGAACAGCCACCTTGATATGCAACTCTTGATACTTTAACTTGTTCTAACCTAACCAACCTGATCTTGCACAAAATTTTCAAGAATCCCAACAAGTGAGAGTGATTTTGTTGGAATGAAGCCATAAGGAAGTGCAATCTGTTAACCTTAAGCATGCAAATTATTATGAATTTGCAAACAGATGACTGTTTTGACCTTACCATAACAACAGAGCAATGGATGCAGTTAAGATATTCTGTCTGGGATTGTGTGTTATGATCCTTCTATGTGCAGAACGTGGTGGCTTGACCTCTGCCTTTTGTCTGTCACTACACACCGGTGCTGATATCTCCTGTGGCTGTTAAATCCACAGCTGGTCTGCTCATGTTCTCCCTGGTGTCTGGCCATATCAAGAAACCAATCAACAGAAACCCAAGCCTAATACTTCACTGGCTGCAAATTATGTGCTCGCATACAGGCTCTCTCTCTCTCTCTCTCTCTCTCTCTCTCTCTCTCACGCACACACACACACGCACGCGCGCGCGCACACACACACACACACACACAGAGCACTTTATGCTAATGCTAGCCTTCACATCCCCCTTGTGTGCAGCTTGAAAAATGGATGGCCAGGTCTAACATTAGTGCTGAAAGCTACAATCATTTAATTTCTGCTGAACATAACTCAAACTCAAACTGAGAGGCATTTATTCTCTCCTTGTCCTGCACACATACTTTTGTGTGTGTGTGTGTGTGTGTGTGTGTGTGTGTGTTACATGACCTAAGAGATTATAGAGAGCTAAAGAAGTTAGCACCATACAAACTAGAATAAAAAATTTAGTGATATTCTGAACTGCAAGTGAGTGACTGAATGAACGAAACTCATAAATTCAAAAGACTTGTTGTACAACTCTGATTCCAAAAAAGTTGGGACAAAGTACAAATTGTAAATAAAAACGGAATGCAATGATGTGGAAGTTTCAAAATTCCATATTTTATTCAGAATAGAAGATAGATGACATATCAAATATTTAGACTGAGAAAATGTATCATTTAAAGAGAAAAATTAGGTGATTTTAAATTTCATGACAACAACACATCTCAAAAAAGTTGGGACAAGGCCATGTTTACCACTGTGAGACATCCCCTTTTCTCTTTACAACAGTCTGTAAACGTCTGGGGACTGAGGAGACAAGTTGCTCAAGTTTAGGGATAGGAATGTTAACCCATTCTTGTCTAATGTAGGATTCTAGTTGCTCAACTGTCTTAGGTCTTTTTTGTCGTATCTTCCGTTTTATGATGCGCCAAATGTTTTCTATGGGTGAAAGATCTGGACTGCAGGCTGGCCAGTTCAGTACCCGGACCCTTCTTCTACGCAGCCATGATGCTGTAATTGATGCAGTATGTGGTTTGGCATTGTAATGTTGGAAAATGCAAGGTCTTCCCTGAAAGAGACGTCGTCTGGATGGGAGCATATGTTGCTCTAGAACCTGGATATACCTTTCAGCATTGATGGTGTCTTTCCAGATGTGTAAGCTGCCCATGCCACACGCACTAATGCAACCCCATACCATCAGAGATGCAGGCTTCTGAACTGAGCGCTGATAATAACTTGGGTTGTCCTTCTCCTCTTTAGTCCGAATGACACGGCGTCCCTGATTTCCATAAAGAACTTCACATTTTGATTCGTCTGACCACAGAACAGTTTTCCACTTTGCCACAGTCCATTTTAAATGAGCCTTGGCCCAGAGAAGACGTCTGTGCTTCTGGATTGTGTTTAGATACGGCTTCTTCTTTGAACTATAGAGTTTTAGCTGACAACGGCGGATGGCACGGTGAATTGTATTCACAGATAATGTTCTCTGGAAATATTCCTGAGCCCATTTTGTGATTTCCAATACAGAAGCATGCCTGTATGTGATGCAGTGCTGTCTAAGGGCCCGAAGATCACGGGCACCCAGTCTGGTTTTCCGGCCTTGACCCTTATGCACAGAGATTCTTCCAGATTTTCTGAATCTTTTGATGATATTATGCACTGTAGATGATGATATGTTCAAACTCTTTGCAATTTTACACTGTCGAACTCCTTTCTGATATTGCTCCACTATTTGTCGACGCAGAATTAGGGGGATTGATGATCCTCTTCCCATCTTTACTTCTGAGAGCCGCTGCCACTCCAAGATGCTCTTTTTATACCCAGTCATGTTAATGACCTATTGCCAATTGACCTAATGAGTTGCAATTTGGTCCTCCAGCTGTTCCTTTTTTGTACCTTTAACTTTTCCAGCCTCTTATTGTCCCTGTCCCAACTTTTTTGAGATGTGTTGTTGTCATGAAATTTCAAATGAGCCAATATTTGGCATGAAATTTCAAAATGTCTCACTTTCGACATTTGATATGTTGTCTATGTTCTATTGTGAATACAATATCAGTTTTTGAGATTTGTAAATTATTGCATTCCGTTTTTATTTACAATTTGTACTTTGTCCCAACTTTTTTGGAATCGGGGTTGTAATTCAAAGTTTCTTTCTTACCTGCTCATAATCTGATGCACATTTTCCTTTTCTTACATCCAGACTGATTACACCAGGCCAGACAGCTATACAAAATAGAAACACGAAAAGTATTTTGGCTTCATATGAGAAATATTATGTCTTTATCAACTTAAGCCAAGACTAGCATTCACTTTATCATAAATGCTTTACAGAGCAGCCTGAATTATGATGGGAGAAGTATGTCCCCTTTGGACTTAATGTGTACAGTTGTACACATTAAGTTCCATAGCATGAAATTCCATAGCATTTTTCCTTGTGTCCGAAGGGGATATCAGAAAGTGCAATCTTTGAATCTGGAGCCCTTCCTTGGAACAATGGGCATGAAGCAGTATGAGGCAGTATGGATGGATGGATGAATGGATCACACATTCAGACCTAGGGGCAATTTAGACTTCCCAAAACATCTACCAGCATGTTTTTGGGAGGAAACCCATCGAGGACAAGACTGAAGTGGGGACACTGGAGTTGTGAGGCAGCAACACTACTGCACCCCAGCTTCAAAATCATGCAATCAATCAATCAATCAATCAATCAATAAATCAATAAATCAATAAATAAATAAAGTTTAAAGATTTTCAGAGAAATCTCCATATCCTAGCTAAATATGGTGAAAGATGGATATGCATTAATTTCTGATTCAGTGAACATTTCAGGTCAAGAATCAAAGGCCAAGTCTCTTTAATTCTGAGATACCCTGATGCTTTATTTAATGAAAGCAGATCCATTCTTTGTGTGAACTGTTGAATACAGCAGCACACAGACACACTTCATAAGCCTCAGGAGTCCAAAGGCTAAAGCTGCAGCCTCTGCAGGCTGTTCATTCACTACAGGGATCCTCTGTACAAAGGTTTGCATGGGGTCCTCTGCTCTGAAAACCTGCCATTTTCAATAATTAATGCACCTTTATTAGCTTGCCTCTGCCAGTTTTTCAGAGGCATTTGGTATTCTCTGATAAGGCAGCCCTGGTTGTCTGCAATTATTAATACAACCCAGCTTTGGTCTATAGGATCTTCTCATGCACTTTCCATCTGCACAAGAGTAGTGTAGACTGAAAAACATTTGAGGTGAAAGGTTCTTTGTACTTATCTTCATCTGCAGTACTCAATGTCACTTTCAGGAGTGCTGAATATCAGCATTATGTAAATTTACTTACTAATCAATTCTGATTGTGAGACAAGACCATAAATAAACTGCCATATAACCTTATTAGGACAACAAGCCTTGAAGCTTTCACATCACTAGCCGTACAGCAGTAGCATATCATCCTCCATTAAACAATTTAGGAGACCAATTTTCCATTTCTAACTAGCTTACTGACTTCAGTTGGCTCAAGTATTTTATAATGGGACATCTTCAAATAGGCTCACAAGGAGCTTAAATGTGCTAGCCAGTTTTGCACAAAAGTCAGGGCTCATTTCCATTTATTTTTTGTGATGAAATGCAGAGACACAGCTGACCCAAGAAAAGGAAGTATTTGGGTCACACAGCCCATTAGGATTAGTGATTGTGCCCTCTATGTTTCCTCTGAAGATTTAAGTCGTGAATGGGGAGATGAAAGTGCAGCTCTGAGGTTACTAAGCTGCCCATGCTTAGACAGATCACATCACATAGGCAGGATTGTCATACACCAGGACCTTTTAAAGCCAGTTAACTGATTTGACTGCGACTGAGGCAAAAAAGATGAGTCCAGCTGCACCAGTTCAGTGACTAGCTCCTTCTTCTAATATCTCTCACATAAAACCTGTACTCAATTCAGTGCTGAGGGAATGAAAATGAAATTTTTTCTATCAGTGTTCTGGTCCACTGCATCAGTAATCTGATTCCCATACCATGAAAACTCAAACGCTGTGCAAGGCAATGCTCAGAGCTATTATATAGAACAATAAAATCCCAAATGTGGAAGAGTCTCTGGCTCTCAATGCAGCATAGAATGGCTAAGGCTCTTCAGGGAGATCTGAAGTAGTCACTGTGCTGGTCTTTTCCAGTCAGAACTGCACTTTATCAACATTGATGATTTGAACTTATGCTGCTATTTGCTATGCTGTTTTTTTTGTTGTTGTTGTACTGATGTAATACTGGGTCAAATGCTTACACTGGGTTACTAAGGGGGGTATGTATTTATGTATGTTTTTATTTATGGGTTTGCACTTTATCAACTCTGCTGTATGGATGCTCCAAATGAAATTTCGTTGTTCTTTTTTGTGACAATGACAAATAAATATTCTGAATCTGAATCTGAACAAGCTAGAATTTAGCTGAAAAATAACTGAACTTGATAATACTGTCCCAATGAAAGGTGAGTACATGGTATTTCCTGGTAATTTTGAACCATGGTGTTCACTCAATGTTAAATATAGCTCAGAACATGCATAATATATCAATAGGCTCAGTTTTAATGTCTGAGTGTGCTTTCTATAAAAATCTGCTTTGATTTTCGAATTCGAATTTGATTTTGAAGTTCTATCAGCTATGAGACCTTATTATCCCTTTGACGGCGTATGTCCACAAAAATAACTTGCGTGAGGATTTTCAGTCTGCCTATAGAAAGAACCATAGCACAGAAACAGCTCTTGTTTGAGTGCATAATGATATTGTAATGGCCATTGATTCTCGGATGACTGTTATTCTTCTTTTACTGGACTTGTCGATGGCTTTTGATACTGTTGACCACGCCTTCCTAATTTGTCATCTCCATAAGAGGTATGGCATTGTTAGTTCAGCTCTTAAGTGGTTTTGCTCATATCTTTCTGACCGGACACAGTTTGTTAGTATTGAAAGAATATCATTATCTCACAACAAACTGGAATGTGGCGTTCCACAAGGATCCGTGTTGAGACCTATGCTTTACTCTTTGTAGACCTCTCCTACGTGACCACCAGATGAACTATCACATATGTTGATGACACACAGCTATATGTCACCTTTAGAACATCATCTGTTCATGACATCGAGTCTTCTAAAGAACGAATTGAAAGCTGCATGTGTGATATTGATCGCTGGATGTCCTATAACAAGCTGAAGTTGAACAGAGACAAAATGGAGGTACTTGTAATATCATCTTCACACCGTGCAAGGCCACCTCTGTAATCTGTATCTGTTTGTGATGAAACAGTATTCTCCTCTGAGCAGGCACATAACATTGGTGTTACATTTTAATGACTCTCTTTCCATGAAGTTCCATGTAACAGCTACTTGTAAAGTTGCATTTTATCATCTTTGAAACACTGCAAAGATCAGAAAGTATCTTACATCTGATGCTACTAAGATTGTCATCCATGTGCCAGTTACCTAAAAACTTGATTACTGCAGTGCTCTGTTGTATGGCTTTCCTTCACGTCTAATTAAGAAGTTGAATCACATCCAGAATGCTGTTGCATGTCTTGTCTCATTGTCTTCCAAGTTTGATCATGTAACGCCAATCCTTAAGGAGCTTCACTGACTCCCTGTGGACTATCATGTAAAGTTTAAAATTTTGACCCTGACCTACAAGACACTTCATGACATGGCTCCTGACTACCTCAAGAACCTAATTATTCCTTACAAGCCATCACATCCCCTCTGTTCCTCCAGTAGGGCTCTATTAAAGAAACCTTTCTTCAAGCTCAAGACCTATGGAAGTCGTGATTTTTATAATGCTGCTCCTGAACTGTGGAACAACTTACCAGAAGACATCAAGGACTGTACTAACATCGACTGCTTTAAATGAAAACTCAAGATGCATTTGTTTAATCAGGCCTTTGAATTGTAATTTGTCTCAAGCGATATTGAACTCATGGAACTGGTTCTTTATAAGTCCATCATCATCATCATCATCATCATCATCATCATCATCATCAAAATCAAAGATATTCAGTGCACATTTGGATATTATCACTTACCGGGTGTCAAACAAAGTACACAAGTATGACCCATGTCATATGTTCACACATTTTGGTTTTAAAACATCTACACCATTCTTCCAATGTATTTTTTTCCAACATGGCTGGTTCTTCCATGTGTTCTGGATATATGAGCACTATGGCATATGTGATCACATGCTCACATGCACATTATATGTTTTAAGCAAGAGAATTTGCCTCCAACAGGGACAAAAGGCACCACAAAGCCACCTTCACTACTGAATTATTTAGCAAGCCTGGGATGTGGAGATACGCTCAAGCTATCTAATGAGTTATAAAGGGTTGCTAGGACACACATGCACACACATTCAGATCAACTGCATTATCAAGTTTCAGTGTTTAAGACTATAAGAAATGATTACGTGATATAAGCCACCCTATGTAAAGGATGAATAAAGACAAGGAACAGATTTATTCTCCTTTCACATTCATTCAGTTGCATCTAAATAGGACAGAAATACTCTAATTGATTTGCAGACATGGGTTTGGTTCACCAGACTGTCACACCTGCTGCAGAGGAGCAATGGAGTGGCTTTAAAATGTATCCATGAGATTATTGCTCCCTCTAGTGGTTAATAAGTAAAAACGCTTAATCTTCCCTTGAGCCTTTGTTTAAATAAGATATTAAGGCTGAAGATTGATTAGACCCATTTATTGAATAATCAGGACCTAAATAATGAAGAATCCAGAAGGGAAAGCAATTATTCTCCACCCTTAGATCCTTTCCCAGATACAACAGGATTCTTGTGTATGTCATTTGCATACAAATGTACTTATTAAGTTTTGGATTAATGTGTTGGCCATTTTAAGATAACCATATATTATCAGTGATAGGACAGGATTTAACTTCTCTCATCGACATTAGATTGTAACTCGCTTGCTCACATTTAGCAATCTAAAGATCCTCCACAAGGGGGAGCTATTAACAATCAAGTGACCTTTTCATGTTTCAAAGGAACACATCTGGAGTAAGTCCTCATCAAGTAGCTTATGAATACCTGAATTCTCAGTTCAACCAAGCTGATATTCACCCCAAATCTTATCATGTAACCATGTAACATGCTGTCATGTGACATGTTTCACATACTGAAAATGACACAAAGGGTCCATGTTTGCGCTGTGTAATCAGAGAAATTTACTGGAACTCTTAAAATATGTTGAAATTTGTTAAAATACACACTAAATATTACATTTACCTGTTAAATTTTGCACCCACTGATTTTCCAAGATGATATCAGTAATAGGTTACTTTTTGGCATGCATCAAAGTATTTGCAGTTAGCATGTTTTAAGGCGGCGGCACGGTGGTGTAGTGGTTAGCACTGTCACCTCACAGCAAGAAGGTCCTGGGTTTGAGCCCCGGGGCCGGCGAGGGCCTTTCTGTGTGGAGTTTGCATGTTCTCCCCGTGTCCACGTGGGTTTTCTCCGGGTGCTCCGGTTTCCCCCACAGTCCAAAGACATGCAGGTTAGGTTAACTGGTGACACTAAATTGACCGTAGGTGTGAGTGTGAATGGTTGTCTGTGTCTATGTGTCAGCCCTGTGATGACCTGGCGACTTGTCCAGGGTGTACCCCGCCTTTCGCCCGTAGTCAGCTGGGATAGGCTCCAGCTTGCCTGCGACCCTGTAGAAGGATAAAGCGGCTAGAGATAATGAGATGAGATGAGATGTTTTAAGGCAGGTAGGTAATTTGGGAGTTTTATAGGCAACAGCACCAACAATGGTTGGGGGAAAGAATGACAAAGAAGGGTATGGAGATGTAACTGATTTCTTTGCAACCCAGAGAGTAGATTCATGCAGGCTATGGTTTGCTTTCATGTTAAGTGAATACACAGAGTGATTTGATTTTCATTTGGGATAATGTTTTTTTCTGGCTCACTTCACTGACACATTTGTAATGTCATCACCTGTGATTGAGAAGGTGGCCAGTGTAATGAACATGAATGAGGTGCATTGTTTACTCTATCATCCTTTATTTTCCACAAAATCCATTTGTAGGAGAAACTAAGAATAGACAAAGCACACACTGCACAAAGTTAGTGCAAAGTGTTACAACTTGTCTGTTTACCATGTTTGGTGTTCGGAGAAAATATGGAATTAGACATTACATAATCGAAACACTTAAATCAGCGACCATGAATGGACACGCCTATTGTGCAAATAATGTACTGTTCAACCCTAATAGTTTCACTGATGAGCTGTTGATAGACAATAGAGTTTAGCCCTCTAATCTAACATCATGAGTCATTATGGATCATCACTGTTCACAGCAATATGCTCTTGTTTGGATTATGCCTTTGCAGTAATTAGATTGACTGGAACATATTGACAGGCTTTGTTCCATAAGTAGTGTGATTTTATTTTGGTGCAGGAATGAGACTACAGCTGCCTGGGCATGAAGCCAGTTACACCAAGACAAAGAAGCATGAAACCAGTACAAAAGATTCAGTGTAAAAAATTAGAAACACCATATAATAGATTTACCACCTGTAGGGTCAGGACAAACTTTAGATTAAAAAAAGAAAGACGTGCACAGTATTTTGATCAGCAATGTGCACCTCAGAATGTGAGTCTGAATGGTTGTTTGTCTATGTGTCAGCCCTGTGATGACCTGGCGACTTGTCCAGGGTGTACCCCGCCTCTCACCCATAGTCAGCTGGGATAGGCTCCAGCTTGCCTGCGACCCTGTAGAACAGAATAAGCAGCTACAGATAATGGATAGATGGATTGATGGATGGATGCCCACCTCAGTTTCAGATGCTTATTGCCTTTTTTTTCTGCACTGACCTTCTGGAAGTACACATGCAATTTGACCCTTACTCAGCAATGTCCTAAAGACCATTTAGTTGATGACCTTTTATAAATTAATTAAACACATTGTATATTGGTATAACAGAGTGGCATGGTGGTGTAGTGGTTAACACTGTCACCTCACAGCAAGAAGGTTCTGGGCTTGAGCCCAGTGGCTGACGGGGGCCTTTCTGTGTGGAGTTTGCATGTTCTCCCCGCATCTGTGTGGGTTTCCTCCGGGTGCTCCGGTTTCCCCCACAGTCCAAAGACGTGCAGGTTAGGTTAACTTTCTACTCTAAATTGTCCATAGGTGTGAATGGTTGTTTCCCAAGCCCAGAAATGGGAGGGTTGTGGCAGCAAGGGTATCCGGTGTAAAACTGTGTTCCAGTTAATATGACATGTGGATCAATAGTGTCCACATGGACCCCAACTTGGCAAAAGTGCTGGGAAAGAAAGATGATGATGATTGTATATTGGTATAACAATACTGGTCAATAATGTCCATGGTTTTTAGGGGTGTATTAGTGAAGACAAACAACATGTATCCATGCTCAAACATGTTTGACTTCAAAGGAAAATCACATCACTACATAAGGAAGCTATAAAAAATGTGTCTGCATCTTTTAAATCAGCCTTTTATTTGCACCACCAACACAAATATTCATAAATTTGTAAAAAGAGACAGATGAGCATGCATGCACCCACGAGTGGATGTACACACACACACACACACACACACACACACACACACACACACACACACACACACACACACAATTTCTGAATTCCCACATAAAAGGGCCTTGTTTATGTGGGAATTCAACAAGGGTTACAGTGGTGCTTGAAAGTTTGTGAACCCTTTAGAATTTTCTATTTTTCTGCATAAATATGACCTAAAACATCACTAGGTTCTCACACAAGTCCTAAAAGTAGATAAAGAGAACCCATTTAAACAAATGAGACAAAAATATTATGCTTGGTCATTTATTTATTGAGAAAAATGATCCAATATTACATATCTGTGAGTGGCAAAAGTATGTGAACCTTCGCATTCAGTATCTGGTCTGACCCCGTTGTGCAGCAATAACTGCAACTGAACATTTCCGGTAACTGTTGATCAGTCCTGTACACTGGGTTGGAGGAATTTTAGCCCATTCCGCCATACAGAACAGCTTCAACTCTGGGATGTTGGTGGGTTTCCTCACATGAACTGCTCGCTTCAGGTCCTTCCACAACAGTTCGATTGGATTAAAGTCAGAACTTTGACTTGGCCATTCCAAAACATTAACTTTATTCTTCTTTAACCATTCTTTGGTAGAACGACTTGTGTGTTTAGGGTCGTTGTCTTGCTGCATGACCCACCTTCTCTTGAGATTCAGTTCATGGACAGATGTCCTGGCATTTTCCTTTAGAATTCACTGGTATAATTCAGAATTCATTGTTCCATCAATGATAGCAAGCTGTCCTGGCCCAGATACAGCAAAACAGGCCCAAACCAGGACACTACCACCAACACGTTTCACAGATGGGATAAGGTTCTTATGCTGGAATGCAGTGTTTTCCTTTCTCCAAACATAACGCTTCTCATTTAAAGCAAAAAGTTCTATTTTGGTCTCATCCATCCACAAAACATTTTTCCAATAGCCTTCTGGCTTGTCCATGTGATCTTTAGCAAACTGCAGACGAGCAGCAATGTTCTTTTTGGAGAGCAGTGGCTTTCTCCTTGCAACCCTGCCATGCACACCATTGTTGTTCAGTGTTCTCCTGATGATGGGCTCATGAACACTAACATTAGCCAATGTGAGAGAGGCCTTCAGTTGCTTAGAAGTTACCCTGGGGTCCTTTGTGACCTCGCCGACTATTACATGACTTGCTCTTGGAGTGATCTTTGTTGGTCGACCACTCCTGGGGAGGGTAACAATGGTCTTAATTTTCCTCCATTTGTACACAGTCTGTCTGACTGTGGATTGGTGGAGTCCAAACTCTTTAGAGATGGTTTTGTAACCTTTTTCAGCCTGATGAGCATCAACAATGCTTTTTCTGAGGTCCTCAGAAATCTCCTTTGTTCATGCCATGATACACTTCCACAAACATGTGTTGTAAAGATCAGACTTTGATAGATCCCTGTTCTTTAAAGAAAACAGGGTGCCCACTCACACCTGATTGTCATCCCACTGATTGAGAACACCTGACTCTAATTTCACCTTCAAATTAACTGCTAATCCTAGAGGTTCACATACTTTTGCCACTCACAGATATGTAATATTGGATCATTTTCCTCAATAAATAAATGACCAAGTATCATATTTTGTCTCATTTGTTTAACTGGGTTCTCTTTATCTACTTTTAGGACTTGTGTAAAAATCTGATGATGTTTTAGGTCATATTTATGCAGAAATATAGAAAATTCTAAAGGGTTCACAAACTTTCAAGCACCACTGTATGTGTGACTGATGCAGCAATTGACTGGGACAAGTCCTCATACAATTCCAGGAAAATGATTAGAAATGTTCATGTGTGAGTAGATTGTTGTCTTGCCGATTATTTATCCTATAATGCACTAGCAATTTTTAGGCAGCTGATTTAAAACACCATTTAAGTTTCCCACAGTTGAACAAAACTTACAGGATGTGTAAGATCAATTCTCCAGCAGGCATTAAAAACATGGCAGAAATCATCAAATAAGCCCAAGTTTAAACTTCTTTCATTGACATGTTGGCCTGTTTTTACTTTGGTTGATGGTTTACTGTCTCATCTCATCTCATTATCTGTAGCTGCTTTATCCTGTTCTACAGGGTCACAGGCAAGCTGGAGCCTATCCCAGCTGACTACGGGCGAAAGGCGGGGTACACTCTGGACAAGTCGCCAGGTCATCACAGGGCTGACACATAGACACAGACAACCATTCACACTCACATTCACACCTACGGTCAATTTAGAGTCACCAGTTAACCTAACCTGCATGTCTTTGGACCGTGGGGGAAACCAGAGCACCCGGAGGAAACCCACACGGACACGGGGAGAACATGCAAACTCCACACAGAAAGGCCCTCGCCGGCCATGGGGCTTGAACCCGGACCTTCTTGCTGTGAGGCGACAGCGCTAACCACTACACCACCTTGCCGCCCCACAGAGAACCATATAGTCAATATTTTAGATTTAACAAGTGAAAATATTGTATGTTGATTGATCTAAAGCAAATACTTGTGTGTATATATATATATATATATATATATATATATATATATATATATATATATATATATATATATATATATATATATATATATATACACACACACAACCTCGATTCCAAAAAAGTTGGGACAAAGTACAAATTGTAAATAAAAACGGAATGCAATGATGCGGAAGTTTCAAAATTCCGTATTTTATTCAGAATAGAACATAGATGACATATCAAATGTTTAAACTGAGAAAATGTATCATTTAAAGAGAAAAATTAGGTGATTTTAAATTTCATGACAACAACACATCTCAAAAAAGTTGGGACAAGGCCATGTGTACCACTGTGAGACATCCCCTTTTCTCTTTACAACAGTCTGTCAACGTCTGGGGACTGAGGAGACAAGTTGCTCAAGTTTAGGGATAGGAATGTTAACCCATTCTTGTCTAATGTAGGATTCTAGTTGCTCAACTGTCTTAGGTCTTTTTTGTCGTATCTTCCGTTTTATGATGCGCCAAATGTTTTCTATGGGTGAAAGATCTGGACTACAGGCTGGCCAGTTCAGTACCCGGACCCTTCTTCTACGCAGCCATGATGCTGTAATTGATCCAGTATGTGGTTTGGCATTGTCATGTTGGAAAATGCAAGGTCTTCCCTGAAAGAGACGTCGTCTGGATGGGAGCATATGTTGCTGTAGAACCTGGATATACCTTTCAGCATTGATAGTGTCTTTCCAGATGTGTAAGCTGCCCATGCCACATGCACTAATGCAACTCCATACCATCAGAGATGCAGGCTTCTGAACTGAGTGCTGATACCTTGGGTCGTCCTTCTCTTCTTTAGTCCGAATGACACGGCGTCCCTGATTTCCATAAAGAACTTCAAATTTTGATTCGTCTGACCACAGAACAGTTTTCCACTTTGCCACAGTCCATTTTAAATGAGCCTTGGCCCAGAGAAGACGTCTGCGCTTCTGGATCATGTTTAGATACGGTTTCTTCTTTGAAATATAGAGTTTTAGCTGGCAACGGTGGATGGCATGGTGAATTGTGTTCACAGATAATGTTCTCTGGAAATATTCCTGAGCCCATTTTGTGATTTCCAATAAAGAAGCATGCCTGTATGTAATGCAGTGCTGTCTAAGGGCCCGAAGATCACGGGCACCCAGTGTGGTTTTTCGGCCTTGACCCTTACGCACAGAGACTCTTCCAGATTCTCTGAATCTTTTGATGATATTATGCACTGAAGATGATGATATGTTCAAACTCTTTGCAATTTTACACTGTCGAACTCCTTTCTGATATTGCTCCACTATTTGTCAGCGCAGAATTAGGGGGATTGGTGATCCTCTTCCCATCTTTACTTCTGAGAGCCGCTGCCACTCCAAGATGCTCTTTTTATACCCAGTCATGTTAATGACCTATTGCCAATTGACCTAATGAGTTGCAATTTGGTCCTCCAGCTGTTCCTTTTTTGTACCTTTACCTTTTCCAGCCTCTTATTGCCCCTGTCCTAAGTTTTTTGAGATGTGTTGCTGTCATGAAATTTCAAATGAGCCAATATTTGGCATGAAATTTCAAAATGTCTCACTTTCGACATTTGATATGTTGTCTAGGTTCTATTGTGAATACAATATCAGTTTTTGAGATTTGTAAATTATTGCATTCTGTTTTTATTTACAATTTGTACTTTGTCCCAACTTTTTTGGAATCGGGGTTTTATATATATATATATATATATATATATGACAAGTGTTTTAGTGGGAAATACACTCCAAGCCACATCTGGGACTTGCAGAACCAAAACTGTGACATAAATCTCTATATGTCACTCGTGAGGAAATCGATGAATTGTTTTGATAAATTTGGGTCCTTTTTATTTGTGAATGTGTCCCTACAACAAAAAGAAAATCATATGAAGTTTATCTTCTTGTATTGAAAAACTCACATTTTTCATACAAAATACATCATGGATCTGAGTGACATATTTTCCGATATTTCACTCCGATGACATCACTCCCAGTGATTTCCAACTGACTAGACGTGCGTTGTCAAAATGGTGAACCAGTTCAAAATTAAATTTCTTTTGATTAACTTGCATTTTTTGTGGATGTGTCTGAATAATATAAAGCACATTACGTGGTGGCATGAAGTTATGAAGGTTATCTTTTCATGTTGAGAATATTTTCAGTCATTAGCTTTGCTGAGTCTTGAATACCACTCGAAGATAAACTTCATATCTTCATACAAATGTGTAATATTGTCTATATGTTAGCATTTAAAGATAAGAAGTGGCTTTTTAATTTTTTTTAAGGTGACAAGTTGGAGACTGAAGTTGAGGGGGAGCATTATCTGTTTGTTTGTTTGTTTGTTTGTTTTGATTGGAGATTGGGAATTACAAGTTGCATGTGCAGCATAACATTCATTTTCTCTACATTATCTCTACCTAAAATGAGTGATACAGCAGTGCTTTAGTCCTAAGATCTGTCCAACTCTGTCACTTCCTTATCTGTATACTCAGATAAGGTTCCAAACTTTCATGCCAATACACCATCAATGGCATCTCAATCTCAAACTCTACTAGCTGAATCGCTGCTGCAACTCTGTGTCGTATAGCTACATTGCATTCTGGCACATTTCTGGAAAAGTAAGCACTTGCACTTTTGTTTTTAGGAGCTAACAAAGAAACCTGCATGTTGTACTTTATTTTTGAGATCAGTGATTTTTTTTCTCCTATTATTATGTGCCATTAAACTGCATGAGTAACGTTCTCATGTGATGCCAGTTTGGCACACTGTGGCTAACTTTTCATAGGAGTAATGAAAACACAACACCAACTACAAATTAGCTGGAATAACTATGTACATCACATAGAGTATTTTATCATAAAGACATTTAAAGGATTCCTTTAAATGACATGTAACTTCCTGCATTATTGTAAAATACCTCTAAAAAGTTGCAAAATTATACAGAGTTATGCAAAGCCTTAATATTTCAGGACACAAAATAACTCATTTCAAATGCAATGGTCTGACACTTTCCCCCTGTTCATATATACTTTTGTGATTTGATGCTGGACTTTTTACTTGTTGTATACTTGTGAATTATATCAGTCACTAATTTTCCTGGACCTCCTGTTTATCAAACGTGAACATGTATAGTATGTTGTCTTTGAACTGATGCTATACATCTGTCCTTACAATCCTGTCATATCTGTCTCCCACACAGCAAAAATAATCTGTTATGTCGACATAATTACACAGAAGCTTGCCATTCAGTCTGTTATTTTGGGTATATAGTACGAAGAACAAAAGGAAATAGTCTTATTGAATCTTAGCTGCCATGGAGAACCAAAACAAACTGTGTGATGTGTCTGTTCCACTCGCCTCTGGCCAATCTCACATGTTTTCACACAAAAATAGGGCTTGGGTTTTACACACGCACGCACACACACACACACACACACACACACACACACACACACACACACACACGAAAATGTATTGTAGGTGGTTAGATTTGGCAAAGTTTGGTTTATTGGCAAACAGTACAGATTTAGAAGCATTGCTATGGCATTTTGGATGGTTTGGATGTTTTCTTTATTGTGTGTTTTGTGTATTGTCATAGTTACTAATATGTCATATAGATTTTTCTATCCATGTTTTTCTATGTTAAGTAATTCATTCCAGCTGTAATTTCCTTCCTGAGGAGCAGATTCTGACAACAACAACAACAACAACAACAAGTGTTGCCAGGCAAAACAAACCTCGCCCGGTAGCATTTATGATGAATATGAAGGAAGATATCATGAAAAAACTATTTTGACCTTTTTGGTGACCTTGACCTTGATTTTGACCTTGTATGTGAACATACTTGGCCAATAAACATGGTTCTGATTCTGATTCTCATTTGCATACCGTACTGCTCTCAGCCAATCAGAACACACCATACTGCTCTCAGCCAATCAGAACACATCTGAATGAATATGAAGGAAGATATCGTGAAAAAACAATTTTGACCTTTTTGGTGACCCTGACCTTGACCGGATGACCCTCAAAATGTTGGAGGTTCTATTTGAGACCAATGCCCATCTATCCTGAAAGTTTCATGAAAATTGGTCCAGCCATTTTCCTGTAATATCATTAACACCCCCCCCCCCCAAAAAAAAAAAAAAGAAACAAAGAAACCCCACCGAAAACAATACCTCACCCCCTGGTGGACTCCATCCCAGGTGAGATAATAATCTCATCTCATTATCTCTAGCCGCTTTATCCTTCTACAGGGTCGCAGGCAAGCTGGAGCCTATCCCAGCTGACTACGGGCGAAAGGCGGGGTACACCCTGGACAAGTCACCAGGTCATCACAGGGCTGACACATAGACACAGACAACCATTCACACTCACATTCACACCTACGCTCAATTTAGAGTCACCAGTTAACCTAACCTGCATGTCTTTGGACTGTGGGGGAAACCGGAGCACCCGGAGGAAACCCACGCGGACACGGGGAGAACATGCAAACTCCACACAGAAAGGCCCTCGCCGGCCCCGGGGCTCGAACCCAGGACCTTCTTGCTGTGAGGCGACAGCGCTAACCACTACACCACCGTGCCGCCCTGAGATAATAATAATAATTTTAAATAATAATAATAATAATAATACAGGGCGGCACGGTGGTGTAGTGGTTAGCGCTGTCGCCTCACAGCAAGAAGGTCCGGGTTCGAGCCCCGTGGCCGGCGAGGGCCTTTCTGTGCGGAGTTTGCATGTTCTCCCCGTGTCTGCGTGGGTTTCCTCTGGGTGCTCCGGTTTCCCCCACAGTCCAAAGACATGCAGGTTAGGCTAATTGGGGCTCTAAATTGAGCGTAGGTGTGAATGTGAGTGTGAATGGTTGTCTGTGTCTATGTATTAGCCCTGCGATAACCTGGCAACTTGTCCAGGATGTACCCCACCTTTAGCCCATAGTCAGCTGGGATAGGCTCCAGCTTGCCTGCGACCCTGTAAGACAGGATAAGCGGCTACAGATAATGGATGGATAATAATACAGGGTGGCATGGTGGTGTAGTGGTTAGCACTGTTGGCTCACAGCAAGAAGGTTCTGGGTTCGAGCCCAGTGGCTGACAGGGGCCTTTCTGTATGGAGTTTGTATGTTCTCCTCGTGTCTGTGTGGGTTTTCTATGGGTGCTCCAGTTTCCCCCACAATCCAAAGACATGCAGGTTAGGCTAATTGGTGACTCTAAATTGACCGTAGGTGTGAATGTGAATGGTTGTTTATCTCTATTGGCCCTTTTCCACTACCCTTTTTCAGCTCACTTCAGCTCGCTTCAGCTCACTTCAGCCCGACACGGCTCGCGTTTCGACTACCAAAAAACAGCACGACTCAGCTCGCTTCAGCCCTGCTTAGCCCCTAAAACTCGCACCGTTTTGGAGTGGGGCTGAAGCGAGCCAAACCGTGCCGAGTGAGGCTGGGGGCGTGAGCAGACACTCCCCTGTGCACTGATTGGTGAGGAGGAGTGTCCTCACATGCCCACACACGCCCCGCGAGCACGCTGGGATCTGTAAACACCGTAAACCCAGAAGAAGGAGAATTACGAGAATTATGAAGCCTTATGCGCCTTGCCTCATCTATACGCTCTTGCCAGTATCTGTTGGTGTTGTCGGTGACAACAAGCCACAGAACCAAGACCAGCAACACTAACGACTCCATGTTCTCCATGTTTATTGTTTACTATTCGAGTCGTGAGACTACCACTTAAAAGCTCACTGATGTCACTGTTTGCGCTGCTTAACGACATCACGTGACGTCCACCCACTTTCGCTAACTCCACCCAATGTGTCCACCCACTTCCAGCCAGCACGGTTCAGCGCGGTTGTAGTCGAAATGCAACTCCAACAGCCCCGCTCAGCCCGACTCAGCACGGCACGGCTCAGCCCGACTCAGCCGCGTTTGTAGTGGAAAAGCGGCATATGTGTCAGTCCTGCAATGACCTGGTGACTTGTCCAGGGTGTACCCCGCCTCTCGCCCATAGTCAGCTGGGATAGGCTCCAGCTTGCCTGCGACCCTGTGTAGGATAAGCGGTTATGGATAATGGATGGATAATAATAATGCAGTTTGAATGAGTTAATTATGGGTGTGTTTGAGACAAGGCAATCCTAGCACTATAACAATGCAAACTATAACTACTTTGTAATTGTACCAATGATATCACATTGAATTGCAAGAGATAATGAGAAAACAATTTTAACTATTTTAATTCAACTATTTTAATATTCGTTTTCCTCTGTAACTTTCAGTTTACTGAATATACAGTTGTAAGATTTTTGAAATCTGGAGGAAAATTTGACTATATACTACTCTAATAATTTTGTTATGTGGGTTGTGGTGCACTTTTTGCAGATTTTTTTTCTACAACTTTCTGCTGTACCCCATCCTCTCAGGTGCTAATGTCAAGTAAATGCACATTCATATACATTCATATAGTCTCACTCAACACTTTATTAGGATCATTATGCTAATACTAGGCAGGGCTTCCCTTTGCTCTGAAGTCAGCCTCAGTTCTTCATAGAATAAATTCCACAATATGTTGGAAAAATTCCAGTTCATATATGATTGCATCATGCAATTCCTACAGATGTTTCACTTACACGTTCATACTGCAAATCTCCTGTTCTACCACATCCCAAAGGTCTTTCACTGGATTCAGATCCGGTGACTGGGAAGGCCACTGAAGAACACTGAACTCATTGACTACGTTTACATGCACATCCAAATCGAGCTGCTGTCGGTAATCGAGCTGAAGGTCCCAGCAGGGTGCCAGAGAAATCCAATCGTACATGCACACAACTGAAATCGGGCTATTGTGTGAGGTACATTGTGCACCCGAGCCACAGGTGGCGCAACACGCCCCATCGTGTTGGTACACTTCCGGTTGTTGTCATGAAGAAGAGCTATTCAAGAGTGTAAACAAAGTTATCAGTTCCGTGTTCTCCATTGCGCGTTTTTCTCCCGTCCATGAATTTTAATATATTCAACTCCTTAAGCTGAATGAGCATGAACTCTGTCTCCTCATTGCTCCAGAAGTGCACGTTTCTGCTTTCCTGTGGCAGTGGGGGCGTGGTCAAGCGCTGGTCTGTGACAGGAGGGCGGAGCCAGGGAAGGTGAGTGGCAGAATAACTACACCTGACGGTAATTAACCTGTGTTTGTGTGTCTTCCCAGTAACCGCGCCCTATTTAAGGAGGCAGAGGGAGAGCAGAGGGGACAGCTCATCCCAGGACTAGAACACAGCGCGCGTGTGCGTGTGTGTGTGTGTGTGTGTGTGTGTGTGTTTTTCTCTCAAGAATAAAAGTAGGCTGTTAAACTGAAAAGTCTGACAATAAAAAGCCTATTAGTACCAGAAGCTTTGTCCTGCTGTCCTTTGTGCTCCACCCACACTTCAGAGAGCTCTACATCGCCATTTTCTCTTCTTCGTTTGTTCCTCCTGACCTCTTCTGCTGCTCGCTACTACTGTTGTCATGCCGACCGAGGCTGTTGTGTTTCCTGCTTGTGGTCTCGTCACTCGTCACTTCCGGAAGTAGCTCGACAACTAGCTTGATAGGGTATACATGCACAAAGTAGCTCAGCAGAAATCGCATAAACTAGGTCGTGTAGCTCGATTCTGAGAAATCAAGTTCGGTTCAATTTCAGCCGAATTAAGGTGTATACATGGCATTTTGAACTTCGATTTCAGTCGAGCAACGGCAGAAATTCGATTCTCTCTATGTGCATGTAAACATAGTGACTGTCATGTTCATGAAACCAGTTTGAGATGACTTTTGCTTTGTGGCATGCTGCATTATCATGCTAGAAGTTTCCATGAGAAGATGGGTAAATTGTGGCCATGTGCATTGAAGGCATGCACATGGTCAGCAACAATACTCAAGTAGGTTTTGGCATTCAAGCGATGACTGATTAACAAGCCATTAAACCACCTTCACCAATCTGGACTGTTGATACAAGGCAGGTTGTGTCCATGGGTTCATGCTATTGGTGCCAAATTCTGACCCTACCATCTGTGTGCCTCAGCAGAAATCCAGACTTATCAGCCCAGGATAAGCTTTTCCAATCTTGAATGTCCAGTTCTGGTGAGCCTTTGCACATTGCAGCCTGAGCTTTCTGTTCTTAGCTGACGGAAGTGGAACCCAACATGGTCTTCTGCTGTTATGGCCCATCCGCCTCAAGGTTTGATATGGTTTGCATTCTCAGATGTTTTTCTACTCACCACAATTGTACAGAGGGGTTAACTGAGTTACCATAGCCTTTTTGTCAATTTGAACCAGTCTGGCCATTCTACATTGACCTCTCTCATCAACAAGGTGTTTCCATCTGCAGAACTGCTGCTCACTGGATGTTTTTTTCTTTATTTCACCAACCCGAGAGATTGTTGTATGTGAAAATTCCAGCAGTCATTGAAATATTTAAATCAGCACATTTGTCACCATCAATCATGCTACAGCCAAAATCACTGAGATCACATTTTTTTCCCTTTCTGATGGTTGATATGAGCATTAACCAAAGCTGCTGGTCAGTATCTGCATGATTTTATGCATTACATTGCTGCCACATGATTGGCTTATTAGATAATTACATGAATGAGTACACGTATTCCTAATAATGTGCTCATTGACTGTAGACTTTATCTACACAATCATGGTGCCTAAATAGTAATGACACCAAAGATACAATTTAGCACAGTGGGACATGATCCAAGTATTTGTAACTCTGAGGATATAAATAATGTACAGTTATTATGGTATTACAATGTTATGGGATTAAAACGATTATTGTGCACATTGTGATTCATGGCTATCACATTTATTGAATATTATTTACGTGATGTAAGCCTGCTAGCTTAAATGTTCTAGATGAAGAAGAAATGGTTGCTCTGCTGTAATGTGTTGGTGACACAGTACAGAGCTTAGGGCAGGAGAGGAACTCATGAGCCCGCACACAATTATTTTGTTTGGCTGTTTGACTTGTTGGTCTTGTAATTGTTGACAGAAAAAACACAAATG
Source organism: Neoarius graeffei (assembly GCF_027579695.1). Lineage (NCBI taxonomy): Eukaryota > Metazoa > Chordata > Actinopteri > Siluriformes > Ariidae > Neoarius > Neoarius graeffei. The sequence goes on from NC_083570.1 coordinate 75,577,110, forward strand.
TTACTGTTCATTTTATTTTATTATTATTGGCTATAATAATCAGGACAATGGCTAGTCATCTGAGAATAAAGCAGTAGTCATGGATCATTTGGATACAGTCCTGTATACAAATATTGAAGCAGACCATGCTCACGATTACATGCAGATGATTCCGTAATCCCTTTTAGTGGTAAAGCATTTTAATCCTAGATGTTAATATTCCACTACTGAAACTACTACAGTTCCTTTGCTTAGGCCTTTAGCAACTAATCAGATGGCAAAGCAGGCTGGACCAATTAAAAAGGATCTGCTAAAGTAAATGGCAGGGGGATCTGTAAAGACACAGTCTTTGTTCCTGTGTAAGTACAGGGTAACAGCTCTCTAGCTCTATCATCAAAAGAATTATTAATAAGCAGGAAACTAATGTCCCATCTGGACCAAGCCTCTACAAATTCCTGTAAAAGCACTTAAAGGGAGTTCAGGAAACTCAAAATCGAATGTACAACCTTAAAGGAGATACACAGAACCATGGCCTCACTTTTTGTTTACAAATGCCTTGAGACCTCAAGAATGGCATAGGAATAGTTTTAAGCATTAACAGTAAATCTAATACAGTAATTTTTAAGATTAAAATTATTCATATAGGTAGCGGTCTGAGGGAATGACCTTGATATCTGTGATGTCAGCGCAGAAAGGCTATCGGTCTCATCACCATTTTCACTATACTAAAACATAGAGCTAACTGCAACTCCGATCCTCTATTTTGAGCTAATTTATCACCATGCCACATAGATGTGTTGCTGGCGGGTGCAGCAACACAGCAGAAGGTGGCTTTACGTTGCATTCATGGCCCAAGAATGTTCAAACTGCAAAGATTTGGATGCGTTTTGCAAGAAGTTCATGGGCACATTGGGCGCCTATGAAGTGGTCTCTCCTCTGCTCTGTACATTTTACTGAAGACTCGTACAAGACCTCTGATCTGTTGAGGAGCATTGGCTATAAGCCTGTATTGAAAGAGGGTGCAGTACTAACAATTAAAGGAAAATTAAACTACAAGGAAAGGAAAGTAAGTTCAGTTGCACCAGTTCTCCCGGAGTGGGAGCCAAGGGTTGTTGCTAAAACCCAGGACGGAATGGGATGGGACATGACATATTATCGCTTGGGCAGTGACCTCCCTGCGGTTGTTACTAAAACCAGTGATGTCCCATACCATCCTGGGTTTTAGTAATTGCCTGAGCCAAGCAGTAACGGCAGAGTACTCAGTATGGAGAAAATGGAGAATGAGTATACCAGCTGTCTGCTTTCTCCACTGGATATGCTTGCCTCAGCAGCAATATCTCGCCATTATGTGTGTTAGGCCTTGTGAATTTCTTGGCCTCTAGAGGCCGCTATTATATCTTTGTCATGTCATGTGTGTTTTGACAGCTAGGTGGTTTGTGTTTGTTTTGACAGCCATGTGCTGTTAGATGGTGAGTCACTCTTTGTACTGCGTACCTCTGCCTGCTGACTTTTGTTTTTGGAATACTGCTCTTTAGGGACTTTTGGACTATTTTTGTTAACTTGGAACTTTGCCATTTTTTGTATCTTCTGAGTGTTTGGATTTTTGCTTTCTCTTCCTTGGTTTTGGATTTTTGGACTCTTGGAACTTTTGGGTGTTTCTTCTTGTATCTCCTGTGTGTTTGGATTTACCTGTCTGGCTAAAATTTTACCTTTGTGGATTTTTGTTTTATCACAAGATGTGGATTTTTCTGGACTTCTGAGCTTTGGCAAATAAACTTTATTGAACCTTAGCTTTGATCTCACTCCTCTGCACTTGAGTCATCCCTCTGCTCACCCTAGTGGGTGTTTCTGGGTTACTACACCAGTGACCCAGGTTCAATTCCCAGCTCAACCTAACAACAGAAAAGACTCAGTCATGACTGACTCAGCAGAGGCTTCTTCAGCTGTCCACCCAACAGTATTTCAGAAGATAATGGCCACTTTAACAAGCTGTGGAGCTACCATGGACACTCATGGACAAGCACTTGTAAGCTAACAAGAGACCCTTGCGTGCCACGATGCACTGCTCAGCAAATTGGGAATGCCCTTGCACGGCTGACTCCTCTGCCCCATCCCCTGCTCCTCCTGATCCTCCCTCTGCTCCTGCTCCACCATCTGCTCCAGCTCCAGTGCCTCCTGCCACGCTCCCTCCTTCACCTTATGAACCCTGCCTTCCTGCACCACAGAGGTATGATGGCAAGCACGGTGAGTGCCGGGAGTTCCTTACCCAGTGTCAACTCACCTTCGAGCTCCAGCCTACCACCTACACTACTGACCGCAGCAAGATTGCATATGTAATAACATTGTTAGCTGATAAGGCACGAGCTTGGGCAACAGCCATCTGGCAGAGACAGGGACCCGAGTGTTCCGATTTCAAGATGTTTACAGAGGAGATGCTTCGTGTTTTCGATCAGTCGGACATCAGCAAAGATGCAGCCAGGAATCTCATGTCCATCCAGCAGGGAGGAAGTGTCGCAGACTATGCCACCTCGTTCTGGACACTCGCAGCAGTCAGTGGATGGAATGAGACTGCCCTGGTTTCAGCTTTCCACCATGGTCTGTCGGACTCCATCAAAGATGGGCTGGCCTCAATAGGTTGCCCAAGTGACCTTGAAGCTCTGATCTCACATGCCATTCACCTTGATAACAGGATTAGAGAGTGTAGCCAAGACCTGAGCTTCCCTTACCTCACTGCTGCAACCTGGAGTCCGTCCACCTCCTCCAGTGTTTGTCCGGAGCCCATGCAAGTTGGCCATACTCATCTCTCTGCATCTGAGAGGGATCGCAGGAGGAGAGACAAGTGCTGCATCTCCTGTGGCAAGCCTGGCCATTTCCGAGCGTCATGTCCCGAGCTCTTGGGGAAAAGGACCGTCCCGTCCAGCCGAGGGAGGGTTGTGATGTAGACTACCCTCTCTCTCGAACTTCCTGGCCAAGGAGTCTACATCCCTGTCTCCATCTCCTGGGGTGAGTCTGTCCACTCTTGCCAAGCATTGTTAAACTCCGGGGCTGCTGGAAATTTTATGGATCTTCACTTTGCCCGAAGAATCCATGTCCCTACTGTACCCCTTGAAGCTCTGTTGTCTGTGTCTGCTCTGGATGGCCAAGCTTTAGGTGATGGTAGAGTCACCCAAGTAACTTCTCCAGTTCTTCTCCAGTCTCAAGGTCACAGAGAAGAAATATCCCTGCACCTGATTCATTCACCAGAGTTCCCAGTGATTCTAGGCTTTCCTTGGCTCACCCACCACAACCCTCGCATAGACTGGGCAACAAGCCAGGTTGTGGAATGGGGCCCTACATGCCATGCCTCTTGTCTGCTTTCTAGTTCTCCTGTGTCTCCTGCCGAGCCCCCTGACCTCACAGAGTTATCTCAAGTTCCCACAGAGTACTGGGATTTGAGGGAAGTTTTCAGCAAGAGTAGGGCCGCCATTCTTCCTCCTCACCGTGCCTATGACTGTGCTATAGACTTGCTCCCCGGTGCTACCCCTCCTCGGGGCAGGCTGTTTTCCCTTTCTCAGCCAGAACGCAAGGCCATGGATGAGTACATCAAGGATGCCCTGGCATCGGGATTCATCCGCCCCTCCACCTCACCTGTTGGTGCAGGCTTCTTCTTTGTCAGCAAGAAGGATGGGGGATTGCAACCGTGTATTGACTACAGGGGCCTGAATAAGATCACAGTGCACAACCACTATCCCCTTCCGCTGATGTCTACCGCATTTAACCTGCTACAAGGTGCTACAGTCTTCACTAAGTTGGATTTACGGAATGCATACCACCTCATCCGTATCCGACAGGGAGACGAATGGAAGACTGCCTTTAACACCCCATCAGGACACTATGAGTACCAAGTGATGCCCTTTGGACTTACCAATGCACCAGCAGTCTTTCAGGCCCTTATCAATGATGTCCTGAGGGATATGATCAACAAATATGCTTTTGTTTACCTCAATGACATTTTAATATTCTCTAAGACCTTGCCTGAGCACTGCCACCATGTCCATCAGGTTCTTCAGAGGCTGCTAAAAAACAATCTGTTTGTGAAAGCCCAGAAATGTGAATTTCATGTCCCAGAGGTCTCCTTTCTGGGCTTTACTGTATGGACGGGACAACTTCAGATGGATCCAGCCAAGACCCTGGCCATCCGGGACTGGCCCACTCCCAAGTCCGTGAAAGAAGTTCAGCGGTTTTTAGGATTTGCTAACTTCTACCGCAAGTTTGTCAGAAACTTTAGTTCGGTAGCAGCGCCCATATCTGACCTCACCAAAAGGACAGGTGGGTCTTTTGTCTGGTCTCCTCAGGCAGAGAAGGCTTTCAAGGACCTCAAGCACCGCTTCTGTACTGCACCCATTCTGGTCCTCCCTGACACATCGCAACCCTTCATTGTCGAGGTGGACGCTTCTGACAGTGGCATTGGCGCTGTCCTCTCTCAATGCTCGGATGGAAGGTTGCACCCCTGTGCATACTTCTCCCACCGTCTGGGTCCTGCGGAGTCCCATTATGATGTGGGTGATCGAGAACTGCTTGGTGTCAAATTGGTCCTTGAGGAGTGGAGGCACTGACTGGAGGGAGCTCAACATCCATTCCTAGTTTGGACAGACCACAAAAACCTGGAGTACCTCCAGCAAGCCAAGAGACTTAATCCACGACAGGCTAGGTGGACCTTGTTCTTCAGTCGGTTCGATTTCACCCTGTCGTACCGCCCCGGCTTGAAGAACACCAAACCTGATGCTCTTTCCAGACAGTCCTCTTCCACTAACAGGGAGAGTGAAGTTGGGCCTATTATCCGTGTGTCCTGGATTGTAGCCCCTGTCCACTGGGGTGTTGAGGAGGCTGTCTGACAAGCTCAACACCAGGACCCCAGTCCTGGGACGGGGCCACCTGGTCTCTTGTACATTCCATGTCAAGCCCGGACCAAGGTTCTCCAGTGGTGTCATTTGTCCCCTCTCACTGCTCACCCGGGAGCTCGGAGGACCCTGGATTTCTTGAAGAGATGCTTCTGGTGGCCAGGCATGGAGAAAGAAGTGAGGTCATTCATCCTGTCCTGTGAAGTGTGCACCAGAAGCAAGAACCCACGGCAGCATCCCCAGGGTCTCCTGCATCCTCTGCCCATTCCTCGGCATCCCTGGTCTCATGTGGTGGTCGACTTCATCACGGGCCTTCCAGATTCACAAGGTAATACTGTCATTCTAGTTATAGTCGACAGGTTCTCAAAGGCCTGTTGTTTCATACCTTTATGCAAGCTCCCTTCTGCCCTTAAGACTGCCAAACTAATGTTCACCCATGTCTTCTGAGTCTTCAGACTCCCACAGGACATCGTCTCCGACCGAGGGCCCCAGTTCTCCTCCTGAGTGTGGTGGGCGTTCTGCAAGCTGATCGGGGCCACTGCCAGCCTCTCATCTGGGTTCCATCGCCAGTCTAATGGCCAGACTGAGAGGCTCAACCAGGACCTGGAAACCACCCTGCGAGGCCTGGCGATGGACAACCCGACGTCATGGAGCACCTGGTTGCCATGGGCGGAGTACGCCCATAACACCCTTCAGTCATCGGCCACCAGGTTGTCTCCATTCCAATGCCAATTCGGGTTCCAGCCACCTTTGTTTCCTGAACAGGAGGAGGACACTGGGGTGCCCTCGGTCAATCATTTCCTGAGACGGTGTCGTAAGACCTGGAACAAGGTCCGGAGGACTCTCATCCGTACTTCCAGGGCCAACCAGACTCTGGCCAACCGCCATAGACGGCCTGCCCACAGTTTTCGCCCTGGGCAGCGGGTTTGGTTGTCCGCCAAAGACCTTCCTCTACGGGTGGAGAACCGCAAACTTTCCCCTCATTATGTTGGCCCCTTCAAGGTAGTGCGCAGGGTGAACCCTGTTGCCTACCAGCTCCAGTTGCCCCGGTCTCTGAGAATCAATCCCACATTCCACGTGTCCCTGTTGCAGCCCGTACTGTCGTCCCCTTATGCCCCTGTCCCTAGGAATCCTCCACCTCCCCGCATCCTCCGTGGACAGACTGTGTTCACTGTGCGCCGCCTGCTGGACTCCCGCCTGGTCCGTGGCGGTCTCCAGTACCTAGTTCACTGGGAGGGCTATGGGCCTGAGGACTGCTGTTGGATCCCCGCTCGGGACGTTTTGGACAAAGAACTTTGTTGGGACTTCCATTTGGCCCATCCTGATCGCCCTGGGAATGTCAGGAGACGCTCCTTGAGGGGGGAGGTCCTGTTAGGCCTTGTGAATTTCTTGGCCTCTAGAGGCCGCTATTATATCTTTGTCATGTCATGTTTGTTTTGACAGCTAGGTGGTTTATGTTTGTTTTGACAGCCATGTGCTGTTAGATGGTGAGTCACTCTTTGTACTGTGTACCTCTGCTTGTTGACTTTTGTTTTTGGAATACTGCTCTTTAGGGACTTTTGGACTATTTTTGTTAACTTGGAACTTTGCCATTTTTTGTATCTTCTGAGCATTTGGATTTTTGCTTTCTCTTCCTTGGTTTTGGATTTTTGGACTCTTGGAACTTTTGGGTGTTTCTTCTTGTATCTCCTGTGTGTTTGGATTTACCTGTCTGGCCGAAATTTTACCTTTGTGGATTTTTGTTTTATCACAAGATGTGGATTTTTCTGGACTTCTGAGCTTTGGCAAATAAACTTTATTGAACCTTAGCTTTGATCTCACTCCTCTGCACTTGCGTTATCCCTCTGCTTAGCCTAGTGGGTGTTTGCTGGGTTACTATGCCAGCAACCCAGGTTCAATTCCCAGCTCAACCTAACAACATGGAAGAAGTGAATGATCGGAGAACTGAATGAACAACTGAAAGTCAGATTGTTTCAGAACAATCGGCCTGCAAGAACACAGATGGGTAAGCTACAACTCTCATTTGGATACAAAACAACAACACTTTTGTTTACCTGCATTTAGATTAATACATGTAACTTGTATTGTGTGTTTAAGTTACCGGTATAAGATTATGTAATTTGCTTCAGAATGTGATTGTCTCAGTTCATCTAATTATTTAATTAGCTTTTTATGTTTTATCAGTGAAAATGCATGCATGTACATGTATGCTGCATAAGTTATAACGCCTATCCTGTTTTAATGAGAGTTAACCCACAATCAATGAAGTCAAATCAGTCTTAGTTGAGCAAGTCAGTAACGGTATTTCTTACTTTCACCATACATTTTTATTTATATGACTAGCTGTAAAAGGCCTCGGCCTTAAAACCGGTTCCTGCTGTGACATCACGCACTCAGGGCTGGCTGGCTCAGTGGGGCAGCTCGAATGCCAACTTTGCAGTTGATTTTAACTCTCAAAATATATACATTTTTATTCTCATTTATGCAGCATACAAGAGTCAAGGATGGAGATACTATCCACTCAGAAATGTATTTAAAAATAAAGGTTCTGCGTATCTCTTTTAAAATTAAGGTAAGGTCTATGCATACATAGAAATTCTCTAAACAAAATACGTTTATGGAAAGGCAGGGTGGGTATAACCTGAGAGGGGAAATTAATTTTAAGAGAGTAAATGTTAGAACAACTATGAAAAGTATGTGCATAACAGTCTGTGGGGTGAAATTGTGGAATGGTCTGGATAATGAACTCAAAAATAGCACCAACATAAAACTGTTTAAAAAATTATATAAAAACATCTCATCTCATTATCTGTAGCTGCTTTATCCTTCTACAGGGTCGCAGGCAAGCTGGAGCCTATCCCAGCTGACTACGGGCGAAAGGCGGGGTACACCCTGGACAAGTCGCCAGGTCATCACAGGGCTGACACATAGACACAGACAACCATTCACATCTATGGTCAATTTAGAGTCACCAGTTAACCTAACCTGCATGTCTTTGGACTGTGGGGGAAACCGGAGCACCCGGAGGAAACCCACGCGGACACGGGGAGAACATGCAAACTCCACACAGAAAGGCCCTCGCTGGCCACGGGGCTCGAACCCGGACCTTCTTGCTGTGAGGCGACAGCGCTAACCACTACACCACCGTGCCGCCCATATAAAAACATGTTACTAAAAATATATGAGAATGAGGACAGGCAGACTATAGGTGATGATGAAATTGAGAGTAAGTCTGTGACTGGTCTTCTTGTATTTAGTGTATAGTTATAGGTATGTGTATATGTATGTACTGTATATATGTATTGTATGTGTGTATATATGCATAACATAAGTATCTGTATATATGATTTGATTTGGTTGATATTATACCATGTCGGTATGTTTTGGTATGTTGGTATGTTTTCTTTTTTGTTTATTGCTTTTGTTTTCTTTTGTATATATAGTTTATTATGGTGGAAAGTGACATTTGATTTGCGGTGGTATAGAGGGTTAGGATTGGATAAGTTATTACCTCCTAATCCTTTCTGAACATTGTTATGTTATTGCCTTGTGGCTACGCTATTCTGTTTGTTTATGACGATGTTTTGATTATTGCATTTTTATGTAAATTTTTATTTTTATATATTTCTTCTTTATTGTTCAGAATAAAGTAATCAATCAATCAATCAATCAATCAATCAATCAAATCTCTGATACATTTTGAGCATGTTTTCATCTAATGGTGCAACATACAGTAGCTGTACAAATTTACCATCCAGCAAAATTTCACATGTCCACCAAGAAGTGAACCATGTTGTCACTGACTACCTGTACTGATTTTCATCATTTTGCAAGGTTACCCAGTATGCCATGAGGTGGAACTTTAATTAGTAATTAGCGAATTAATGAACTTGAATTTGACATAACCACAAAATCATCCTGATAATGATAACTGCTTTTTTAATGGACCAAAAAAAAAAAATCTTGACTTGTAGTATAGCGATGGCCTGCCAAAGATTCTTTATCTTTTGAAAAGTCCAAGATCTGGTGAATTTAAAAGGCAGTATCATAATTTTATCATACAATTTCATTATTTACAGACAATAATGTTTTCTTGTGTGGTGAAAAAGCTTAAGACTCGAGGCTGTCAGGAAGAAAGCAGATAGAAAATTAGTTTCTTATAATACTTCTTGCAAGAAGGCTTCTCTGAATGAATTTCACCCAGAGAAGCATTCTCCATTTCCATAGACCCTATTTTATACTTGCCAAAATAACAATAACGTAACTTGCATATCAGATATCTTCTTAATATCAGGGTGTCAAGTCAAGTTTATTTGTATAGTGCTTTTAACAATAAACATTGTTGCAAAGCAGCTTTACAGAATTTGAATGACTTAAAATATGAGCTAATTTTATCCCCAATCTATCCCCAGTAAGCAAGCCTGTGGCGATGGTGGCAAGGAAAAACTCTCTCAGATGACATGAGAAAGAAACCTCGAGAGGAACCAGACTCAAAAGGGAACCCATCCTCATTTGGGCAACAACAGACAACATGACTATAACATTAACAGTCCTAACATAAACTCAGCTTCGTTGATGCTATAAACCCCCCACTGACGGAAACCCGAGCGCAAAACCGTTCACGACAACCACAGTCCCAAAGTCAGCAAGTCAACTGCAGTCCCAAAGTCAGTAAGTCAACTGCAGTCCCAAAGTCAGCAAGTCAACTGCAGTCCTAAAGTCAGCAAGTCAACTGCAGTCCCCAGCCACAAAAGCACCACTGCAAGAGTCCAGAGCATCCTCCAGGCGTGACCCCCAACTGTCCACATGGGGCTGCCCTCCACAGGAGCGATGCGATGAGACTCCAACCAGACACAGGGCACCAGGATGGATCAGGCAGGTCCAAGGAGCAGAAGAGGTCAGCATCTCAATTCCAGGACTGACATGTAACTCAGAGGGACAGATTTTTTTGGGGGGGGGAGAGAGAAGAGAGGGAAAACACAGGTTGTTAGGTATGCCCAATGTCACCTGAATAAGTAGGAACAGTATACATATTGCACTGAGTACAAGCAGGGACTCCGGCAACTAACTATGACAGCATAACTAAAAGGGGAGAGCCAGAAGGTAACACAGGCATGAGGGAGCGCCGGGACATAAAGCAGCCAGCCACTACACCGTCAACAAACTCGAGTGAGCAAGTGAGTGGGGACTGACAGTATCCATACATCCCAGTTTACCAAAACACTCTATGTCTGAGGACCCTCCAGATCTACTCCTTTACCTCATAAACACCATTAACAAAAAGCTTGACTAAATAGATATGTTTTCAGCCTAGACTTAAACACTGAGACTGTGTCTGATTCCCGAACATTACTTGGAAGGCTGTTCCATAACTGTGGGGCTTTGTAAGAAAAGGCTCTGCCCCCTGATGTAGCCTTCACTGTACGAGTGATACGAGTGTCCAGCCTTGTCACCCTCTCTATCATTAACTACTGTCCCAGCATGTACACATGTTTATACTAACCTAGAAAATAGAACACAAACACATTCTTCATCTTATATAAATATGAAACACAATGTCTGACCTCCTTTATTAAGGATCTGAGAGGCACAGAAATTCTCTAAAACTACATTTTCCTCTACACATGTCACTGATATGATATTTAAATTGATTTTACAACCACAGTTCCCCAAAAGTTGGACACTGTGTAAACTGTAAATAAAAACAGAATGCAATAATTTGCAAATCATTGAAACCCTATATTTCATTGAAAATAGTACAAAGACAACGTATCAAATGTTGAAACTGAGAAATTTTATTGTTTTTTGAAATATATATGCTCATCTTGAATTTGATATCAGCAACACATTTCAAAAAAGTTGGGACAGGGGTATGTTTACCAGTGTTGCATCACCTCTACTTTTAACAACACTCTGTAAACATTTGGGAACTGAGGAGACCGATTGCTGTAGTTTTGAAAGAGAATTGTCGTCCCATTCTTGCCTGATATACAGTACAATTTCAGTTGCTCAACAGTTCAAGGTCTCCTTTGTCATATTTTGCATTTCATAATGTGCCACATGTTTTAAATGGGAGACAGATCTGGACTGCAGGCAGGCCAGTTTAGCACCTGGATGCTTTTACTACAGAACCATGCAGTTTTAATATGTGCTGAAAGCAGTTTGGCATTGTCTTGCTGAAAGAAGGAAGGCCTTCCCTGAAAAAAGATTTTGTCTGGATGGCAGCATATTCCTCTGAAACATGTATATATCATTCAGCATTAATGATGCCTTCCCAGATGTACAAGCTGCCCATGTCATGTGCACTAATGCACCCTCATACCATCACAGATGCTGGCTTTTGAACTGCATACTGATGATAAGCCGGGTGGTCTCCCTCCTCTTTAACCTGGAGGATGTGGTGTCCATGATTTCTAAAAAGAATTTCTACTTTTGATTCGTCAGACCTCAGGACAATTTTCCACTTTGCCTCAGTCCATCGTAAAAGAGCTCGGGCCAAGAGAAGGTGGAGGTGTTTCTGAATATTGTTTATATTTGGCTTTAACTTGCGTTTGTGGATGCAGTAATGAACTGTTTTCACAGACGATGGTTTTCTGAAGTATTCCTGAGCCCATACAGTAATTTCCACTACAGACACGTGTCTGCTTTTAATGCAGTGTCACCCGAGGGCCTGAAGATCACAGGCATCCAATGTCAGGTTTCAGCTTTGTCTCTTGCATACAGAGATTTCTCCAGATTAATGATATTATGTACCATAGATGAAGTGATCACTAAATTCTTTGCAATTTTACACTGAGGAACGTTATTCTTAAATTGTTGCACTGTTTGCCCACGTAGTCTTTCACAGAGTGGTGAACCTGTCCCCATCTTTACTTCTGAGAGACTTTGCCTCTCTGGGATACTTTTTTTTTTTTTTTAATACCCAATCATGTTACTGACCTGTTGCCAATTACCCAAATTAGTTTTTCTTTTTTTAGCATTATATAACTTTTTCAGTCTTTTGTTGCCCCTGTCCCAACTTTTCTGAAATGTGTTGTTGACATCAAATTCAAAATGAACATGTATTAAAAAAACAAACAATAAAATTTCTCAGTTTCAACATTTGATATGTTGTCTTTTTACTATTTTCAGTAAAATATAGGGTTTCCATGATTTGCAAAGCTTCATATTCTGTTTTTATGTTTTACACAGTCTTCCAACTTTTTTGGAATAGAGGTTGTACATTACTTACTTATCCATATAAAATCAGCAACTATACCATTATGCAGAAAAAAAACATTGGCTTCAAATTTACTTGGTTTGCACCCTATATATTACCCCTATATATATTATAGAGTATAATATGCCTAGTACACTCCAAGGCACATTTGAATGACATTTGGGACACTATCATGGAAAATGCAGTACTTGTCTTTTTGTTCAAGTAACAATAACTTGTGCTCAAATATTAGTGTGGTTAAAGCAGGTCTTTTGCTAAAATTGGCTTTGTTTCAGTTTCTAATCATCATTAAAACTAACTCAGGCTTAGTAGCTCACCCTGTCAGGGAGACATGTGACAATAAGACAATTATCAAACATCAACTCAGTTTGTGAATTTCAAGTAACTGATTCTGCCCACCTTTAGTCACAACACCAAAAAAAAAGCTGTTCTTTCAGGGGTAGTATTATATGATGGGAACAACTACATAGGACTTGACAAGATACAGTTAATCCTGGGTTTGGATTACTGAGTCGTGCCATGCTGTCTGGTGAAAAAGTGCGATGTGTACAGTAAGTGAATAGAAATAGTTTAGGTTCCTGAATTCTGTTCATGGCTATGCAATTAGACAATTTGGAAAGCACATGAGGTTTACAGTCCAGATAGAGAAATCACTCAAGGTCAAACATACAGTATTGTTCTCTACAACAAACCAATGACATACCAGATCAGGGATTCTCAAGAACATACCCATAAGGTGATCAGCAGAAGGTAGATCTGGAGTTCACAGAGTCGAGTATCCCTGCATATTCTATTTCCCATAAGCCTGCTGCTCTTGGCGAGAGAAAATAATCTCTGCAGTGCTTGGAAAAAAAGAAAGCAACTCCACTTGGACTGCATTTGGTCATTGTTTGAATGGTCGTGGTGTTCCAAGTCGTTGACTTAAAATAGGCTTTCCCACAATTGCATTTCAGCTTTTGTTTTGACATTTTTAGTGACAATCAATATATTTCAAGATAATACCATCTTTCCTCTCATTCCTTACCATGCTTTTACTAAATGGTTTATGATAGCTTTGAGGTGAGCCATGTCTTAGTCAGAGTATAACTATGTTTTAGAAGACATTATTCTGTAAGGAGTCTATATGTACACTACGACATATCTAAAGGGTGTGTAATATGTGTGCAGTGTGCAATGTGCGAGGCTAAAGGAAAATATTTAAGAGTCTGCCCATGCTGTGAGTTTTTTCTTATTTTTTTCTTTCTCCTCTGCACTTTCCATTCTATTTCCTCCAGAATACCTTGGCGTTCACCAGAGCTTATGACCTTATCCCAAACTTTTTTTTTAATATGGCTTCACCTTTTTTATAATGTCCTTCATAAAACAAACCAAACAAAATATATTGAAAACAAACAAAAAACCCACGTCGTTCTGGAAGTACTATAGAGCGGCAGCTACAATTATTGACAGTCCATAATTATTGAGACCTTTTCAGAGTTACCAATAAAAAACAATTTTACAAAGATGAGTTTAAGTTACAATGGGGTGACTAGATACCCCTGTTTTCCGGGGACAGTCCCCATTTTTGGTGGCCTGTCCCTGGCTGGAGCTGTCCCCAGAAATGTCCCTGTTTTTAACCATGACCGACTGACCCCCCCCCCCAAAAAAAAAAAAAAAAACAGACAGAGAAAAAAAACATCAACCAGATTTCAACAGATGCCTCGTGTATTGTTTGGTGGATTACTTTAAGATGGGCTCAGGCTGATAGCAGAGATGTTCTAGAACACGTCTGGTGATAGCCTTTCCAGTATTTTGATTGGTAGAGCTGAGGAACAACTTTTTAGCAGAGCGCTAGAATCTTTGCATAAACTAAAGTCATTCATTCATTCAGCTTTGACAGATCACTTCATCCACTCCTGGACAAGTTACCCATAGTTTTTTTTTCTTGTAGGCCTAAGTGACATTGTTTGTCATATATGTTATTTAGCCTTTAAATGTGTAAGCCACATTTTGTGATGTTGTATATGACATAACATTGCTTGTCACACTGTATTGAGATGTAGCAATTGACCTAACAATCCGTAGCCTATTGCAGCCAATGCTAGCAGGAGAAATCTCAGTGCAGCGCGAATCAGTCAGCTGAAGCTGTTGCTATATGTAGCATTGCTGTAACAGAAATCCAGCTGAGGTAAAACTGTAATAGTTCAATGGCATAAGCTAACTTACATACAAATTGGTGTGTTATCCCACAGAGTAGCTGGCTATGTAAAGCTGTAGGCTAATAGTAATGTTACCAAAGTGTCAGTAATTTGTATAATTTGTTGTGATGTGTAGTGGACTACACATTTTGATTAAGGCTACTCATTTAGGCTCGGTCATCAATTCAGCTATGGCTACAATTTAGGCTATGGGAGATCAGGAATCAGGCGGCATGGCGGTGTAGTGGTTAGCACTGTCGCCTCACAGCAAGAAGGTCCTGGGTTCGAGCCCAGTGGCAGACGAGGACTTTTCTGTGTGGAATTTGCATGTTCTGCGTGGGTTTCCTCCGGGTGCTCCAGTTTCCCCCACAGTCCAAAGACATGCAGGTTAGGTTAATCGGTGTCTCTAAATTGACTATAGGTGTGAGTGTGAATGGTTGTTTGTCTCTGTGTGTCAGCCCTGTGATGACTTGGTGACTTGTCCAGGGTGTACCTCGCCTCTCGCCCATAGTCAGCTGGGATAGGATCCAGCTTGCCTGCGACCCTGTACAGGATAAGTGGCTACAGATAATGGATGGATGGAGATCAGGAATCATTTGTATCCTCAATAATAATAATAACAATAAATTACCCCATACCTTGAAATTGCTTGGAATGATGTAAACTGTTTATTTAAATTGTGTTGTGTGTTTTGTATATTTTTAAATACATTGTCCATTACTAGTGGCATATATGATAATTAATTTAATATATTTACTTTCATGGGTCTAAAACATCTACTTCAACTAGACTACAATTTAAGAGTCTATAAATCTAAACTATGGACCCATACCAGAGACTTTCACATTGTCTTTAATTAATGTTAACCTAAAGCAGTTGCAGAATCAGCCTACAGTGCACTCAGTAAGGAAAATCCCACTTTTTATGCAATGCATGATCAAAATACATGAAAATCAGAAATCTCATCTCATCTCATTATCTCTAGCCACTTTATACTGTTTTACAGGGTCGCAGGCAAGCTGGAGCCTATCCCAGCTGACTACGGGCGAAAGGCGGGGTACACCCTGGACAAGTCGCCAGGTCATCACAGGACTGACACATAGACACAGACAACCATTCACACTCACATTCACACCTACGGTCAATTTAGAGTCACCAGTTAACCTAACCTGCATGTCTTTGGACTGTGGGGGAAACCGGAGCACCCGGAGGAAACCCACGCGGACACGGGGAGAACATACAAACTCCACACAGAAAGGCCCTCTCCGGCCACGGGGCTCAAACCCGGACCTTCTTGCTGTGAGGTGACAGCGCTAACCACTACACCGCCGTGCTGCCCGAAAATCAGAAATGTCCCTCCTTTTTATTACAAAGATGAAAACATTAGATGTTTTAATGATATTTTCATTGTTGAACTGAAAATGTCCCTGGTTTTCTTCTCAGGAATTTGGTCACCTTACATTACAACAGTTATTATTGATTAAGTAATCAACTGGAAGATCCCCTCACCCTTCGATCTTGTTGTCTGATGACACAGCTTGTTACCTGAAATGGAATTTTTTTAGCACGATCAGCAATTTGAGGAAAACCTGGATGTTGTCATCGCAGGTAAGCATGGTGGAAAGATGATGGACATGTTTTTACTTATCAGATTCACTGATATTTCATGATATCATTGTCAAAGCCTACTTTGTTTCTTACTGTTTCATTTGACAGTTGCCATTTTGTATCTAAATGCGCATTTGAGAAGTCAAGTGAGGTGTCGATAATAGTGATCACTTTCACCGGTGTCCACCATTATCGACACCCTGTGGAATTAAGTGACATTTACAACTGTTATGTATCGATCTTTGTGTAACATTGTTGAAGTAGATGAGGTACTTTAAAAAAATAAAAGTGCTGTGATTTATACTATTTTTTTTCTGATTCATAACAGAATGGAATGTTTATAGAGTATTTGGAATCTTATTGCAATAAATAGAATTAGACAAGAATTAAATTCCTAGCATATAAAAAATTACATGCTTGAAATATTCAGATTTTTCTATTCCATTCAGAAAATATTTTTTGCAGTTTGTTGTAAACATCTACCACATATTACAATATCAGTAAACATTTTATATTTTGGTTTGAGGAATGACATGTGACCTTTGACCTGGATTTTCATGTGGTTACAATGTCAGTTGCCTGTTGACATTCATTGGTAAACTACAAAACTAGAAATTAATACAAACAACAACGAAGGATTAACAAAATGTGACCTACGAAAATACTTAGAAATTGGGTAGAAAGTGGAACAAAAAGATTTTCTGACAGGTTAAACATTATCAGTTCTTTTGTTTACAAACATTATAATTACTTCCTCATTTATGTAAGCACTGACATTTGATATATTTATATAAAAGATCTCATCTCATCTCATTATCTGTAGCCGCTTTATCCTGTTCTACAGGGTCGCAGGCAAGCTGGAGCCTATCCCAGCTGACTATGAGCAAAAGGCGGGGTACACCCTGGACAAGTTGCCAGGTCATCACAGGGCTGACACATAGACACAGACAACCATTCACACTCACATTCACACCTACGGTCAATTTAGAGTCACCAGTTAACCTAACCTGCATGTCTTTGGACTGTGGGGGAAACCGGAGCACCCGGAGGAAACCCACGCGGACACGGGGAGAACATGCAAACTCCACACAGAAAGGCCCTCACCGGCCACAGGGCTCATACTCGGACCTTCTTGCTGTGAGGCGACAGCGCTAACCACTACACCACCGTGCCGCCCCAAGATATTTTGTGCTAAATATAAGTCTATGTAAAACAGTGGCGGCTGGTAGTCTTTCAAACAGGGGAGGCTGGTCGGTTACGATATTTCCAGATTTTTAAAGAAAAAAGAAAAAACATAAATTTTGCCCATACTCTTGCCTCTGATCTGGCTGATTGTTGGCAGGGTCACAAACTGTGAAATAACAGGTTCTTTTGGCCCATTGGCCTACTGTCCAATATACATGATGGTGGTGTTGGGGGGGAGGGGTATATTTTAACATTTTATATTTTAAAATTGTGTCATGTTGTTTAAAAATTGATCATTATTGAAAGCAGCTCTTTGTCAGGAACCTCAGCAGTAACAGCAGAGTGTTCTGGAATAGGCACAAGCACTGACCTTGGGGAGCCAAACATAGAGCTGGGTGCCACACATTTCATTCAATGACACTTTCCCTATATTTTACTTATTTTGACTGAGAAATGTTTTATTGACAATTTTGATAATCCTTCACTTTTAATCCAGGTCTGTAGTGTGAAATGTTCTCAGCTGTGTTTTTGTTTAAAAATGTTTTCCAAATTGTAGCTGTGTTTAATTCATATCCAGAAAAATATATATTCCAATATAATATACTCAGCATAAACATTTTAAATAGATTCTATATTTTTGGTCCATCCATGACATATTACTAAAGTAGCCTATTTACTGTTGTTGATGTGGGTCACTTGCTGTTAGCCAATTCACTTTCTCGTACCAGGAGAGCTGAAAGGAACGAGTATTATTCCCTACCTTTTTCACCAAGTCAATTTGAGGTGTTGGTCTACCCTGCTCTTTAATTTTAATATTTTCCTTGAAAGGAAGACTGGCAAATGGCTTCGCCAAAATTAAATCAGCAATGCTTGGCATCCGTGCGCAGCTTTCTTGCTAGCTGACTAACCCCCTCAAGTTCAAGTTCAGTCACTCAAATAAATGAAATTTCTGGAACTAAGATAGCAAACTTGACAACACTATATTTACACTTTATTTACAATGAAAATATATACAAACTAAAAAAGCTGGTAGAAGCCGTAAGTAATGAATGAAATCGAAATGTAAGCTGATCTCTTACAATACACCAAAGCACTTGCGAATCCGCATGGGACTGAACTGAAATTCACCGCTGCCTGTCTATATTTGAAATGAGCTGTCAATCAAAGAAAATATCCGGCCGCTTTCACCAATCACCAGTCTCCTCGCGGAAAGCTTTGCCATGTCCCTCCCACTGTGAGGCTGGGAGTCCGGTGGGCGGGCGTTTTCGCAGTATTTGTCCAATAACTGTCTTGCATTTTGATATTGAAAAGCACATAGCTCCCAAATGCCATTGAAGTCCACTGAGGCTGGGAGTCCGGTGGGCGGGCGTTTTCGCAGTATTTGTCCAATAATCGTCTTGAATTTTGATATTGAAAGCGCATAGCTCCCAAATGCCATTGAAGTCCACTGAGGCTGGGAGTCCGGTGGGCGGGCGTTTTCGCAGTATTTGTCCAATAATCGTCTTGCATTTTGATATTGAAAAGCGCATAGCTCCCAAATGCCATTGAAGTCCAGTGAGGCTGGGCTGCATCGCGCTGTCATGAGGGGGAAAAACTCATGCACACATTAGGCGAACTGGGGAAAGTTATAACGGAATGATTTCGCACTGTAGTTGGGTTGAGCACATATATTTCTATGATTCTGGATCTGAAATAGCAATGTTATAAGGTGGGCTATAACATAAGCCTAGCGCAATTCATCCTACACGATGTTCGTCATTTTTAGAGGAGGCTGAGCCTCCCTCGTTGTCTTAGAGCAATCGCCCGTGATGTAAAACAATTTTAAAATAAAAACTATGCTTTGTTAACTTAATACCACATACCAATTATTTATTTATTTTTTAAAATAAATAATCATCTGGATGTCGATAATTGTGGAACGGCGTCGATAACTGTGGACAAAGGTGTCGATAATTGTGGACTGGTGTCATGTGATCTGATACGTTAAGTAATTGGGAATCAACTCTTTTTTCTGCAGTGGAAGTTTGAGTAATTATTCATGTGCAATTTACGTATTGAAAGTCTTTTCTACTTTTGCAATGGCCAAAAGATCATTAAGGTGTTGATAATTGTAGCCGCCACTCTAGGCTCACTTTTGGTGACATTTCATGCATGTCTGCATAGGACATTGAAGAGTATTCAGGAATACACGTATTGATTGACAGAGAAGGCGAGGAAACAGAATATTAGGTATGCTATAAGCCAATGGTGGTTCAAAAAGTTGCTCTGTGAACAATGTACAAGTGAGCACAACTCCCACAGGTCTAGCTATGACAATGTGTGTAACTAAAAGGGAGAGCCAGAATGTAACACAGGAATGAGGATATCCTGGGGTATAAAGCACTCTGCAACTCCAACATCAACAAACCTGAGTGATCATGTGAACGTTATCAAAACATCCCGCTTTACCATAACTTTATTCTATGCCCATGAAGTCCCAAATTTGCATCTTTACCTAAGTGAAAAGCTATTTTAAAAATGCCTGAAAACAAATAGGCTTTCATTCTAGAATTAAAGATTGAGACTGTGTCTAAGTTCTGAACACTAATCCATAGAAGACTATTTCATAGCTGGGAGTCTTTATAGAAAAAAAATATCTCTGCTTTTAGCTGTAGCCTTTACTATCATGTGTACTAATAAAAAAGCACATAACTTTTTATCTGAGCAGACTTTGCACATCATCATAGGCCATGTTTGCTCAGGTACTGTGGTGCTAGACCATTCACTGCTTTAGATCATTACTAGTATTTTATAACTGATGTAAAAAGTTTACTAAGGGCCCATTTTAGTGTGGATAAAATAGGGATGATATGGTCAGATGCTTGTTTCTCGTAAGAACTCAGGCTATTGTATTCTGAAGTAACTGGAGCTTGTTTATTCACATTGAATGTTTCTGCATCATATAACATTATATTCTTTGTAGCAGTTTGATAACTGCTAGTTTAAAATATTTAGGCACAGGGAAGAGTTACGAAACATTTGTTTATGCAATTGTGTAATTTGAGGAGACAGTCAATGAAATTATTTCATTCTGTTGGATTGCAGGAAAATATTTTAATTGCTCTTCTGATGTGCTTCTTTACAAGTCTAAGTATGAAATTACCTGGTATTATATAACTATTGTAAATTCCAAGGAGTATTTCCATTTTGCTGCAATGAAATATTTTTAAACGTCTTTGCTACAATGTACTGTGATACACTATATGCACAAAAGTATGGTATGTGGACACCTGACCATTATACCCATATGCGCTTATTGACCATCCTATTCCAATGATGGTCCCCTCTTTGCTGCTATAACTCTACTATTTTGGGATGATTTCCACTACATTTTAGAGCTTAGCTGTAGGAATTTCTGCTCATCCATCCACAAGAGCATTAGAGAGGAGAGAAGATGATGTTGGGAGTGAAGTCCTGGTGTTCAGTTAGCATTCCAGTTCATTCCAGAGGTGTTCAGTAGGGTTGTAATCAGGGCTCTGTGAAGGCCCCTTGAGTTCTTTCATACCAACCTTGGCTAACCATGTCCTTAAGGAGTTCAGTTTGTGCATGGGGCATTATTATGCTGGGACAGGTTTGAGGTAGGTCTCTTAATTCTAGTGAAGGGAAATTGTCAACATAAAGCATACAGAGACATCACAAACAATTGTGTAGTTTCAAATATGTGGCAATGATTTGGGGCATAACCACATATGGGTGTGATAGTCAGGTGACCACAGGCTTTTGGCTATATTGTGTTTCTCTGCTTTGGTGGCTCTTGTTCTGAGTTAACTGTGCCACTGTATTAAATACGAATATTGAAATTAAGAATTGTGTAAAATTAAGAATATTTAACAATTATTCCATGAAATCAACTCATACTATGTGCTGATTGCCGACGAGGCATGAATCACCAAGTTGGCTATGAGCCATGTATGATGAAATTGAGTGGAATAATTGTTTTATTCTATCCACATTCACTGGATTTTGAGAAA
This sequence comes from Neoarius graeffei, assembly GCF_027579695.1. NCBI lineage: Eukaryota > Metazoa > Chordata > Actinopteri > Siluriformes > Ariidae > Neoarius > Neoarius graeffei. Next base: position 75,598,168 of record NC_083570.1, read on the forward strand.
CAGAGCATTTTTATTTTTATTTTTTGTAAATTCTATAAAAAAATTCTTTCTACAAAATGTCTGACAAAATCATTTCTGCTTAGGCGGACTTCTTAAAAACCTATCGATGGTTGCACAAATTGACTTTAGTGTTGTTTTTTTGGAGAAAGTGCCGTCTTGCTGTCGTGCTGAGGTATAGAATAGCTTTAAACATTTATTTAATTCTTCCTTGGACATTTCAGTTATGTAAGCTTCAAACTTCTTTGAGCTTTTGAACCAATCTAAAAAAATTCAACAAATTTTAATGCTTAAAGATGAAGAATGTAAACAAACTGGCAAAATGACAGTAACAATTTGTGAAAAAATGCTATAATAATAATTCTTGAAAAATAAAAAGATACATTCTTACCATCAAATACTTTCATTCCAAATTTTGTTGCTTTTTTGTATTTTTGGGGGGTTTTATTTTCAAGTAGAGTTTTTATTTTGTTCTCAGTTTGTTCAGTAAAACACTCCACCATTTTGTTTTTCTCTACTCATTGTCAGTCCTGCGCACTTTGGTGCGTGCATCAGTGGGATTCTCAGGCGCGCTCTGGACTACGCGTGCGCTGAGCGGACTCTCACATGCGCACTATTAACTATGCACACCTGCGGATGATTAAGGCACAAGCTATGCACCTATATAAGGACTGTGTCAATGTACATTCTGTGCGAAGTATTATGCTATGTCAGTGTGGATTACCGAGCCATAGATTCCCCATTTAGATTTCCTGGTTTTCTGTTTCTTGTGCTTGTTCCGTATTTCCATTTTTCTCTCTGCCTATGATATTCTGTTTGCGCCTCGCCCGACCACTTGCTAGATTCACGTTTATGAGTTTGCCTGTTGATTTTGGATTGTTTGCCTGTGTGTGTTTTCACTGTTGTAAATAAAGATTCCTTCTGCATTTGCATCTGTCTCCAACCATGCTTCTGACAGAATACTTCGCTAACAGTGGATGTAGCAGAAGCATTTCAGTAATGGCCCTTTTCCACTACCCTTTTTCAGCTCACTTCAGCTCGCTTCAGCTCACTTCAGCCCGACACGGCTCGCGTTTCGACTACCAAAAACCAGCACGACTCAGCTCGTTTCAGCCCTGCTTAGCCCCTAAAACTCGCACCGTTTTGGAGTGGGGCTGAAGCGAGCCAAGCCGTGCCGAGTGAGGTTGGGGGCGTGAGCAGACACTCCCCTGTGCACTGATTGGTGAGGAGGAGTGTCCTCACATGCCTACACACGCCCCGCGAGCGCGCTGGGATCTGTAAACACCGCAAACCCGGAAGGAGAAGAATTACGAATTACGAGAATTTCTGAAGCCTTATGCGCCTCGCCTCATCTATACGCTCTTGCCAGTATCTGTTGGCGTTGTCGGTGACAACAAGCCACAGCACCAAGACCAGCAACACTAACGACACCATGTCCTCCATGTTTATTGTTTACTATTCGGATCGTGAGACTATCGCTTAAAAGATCACTGAATCAGTGACATACAGAGCATCGTGGACGAGTTCGCGGAGCGCAAGGCTCGCCGTATGCCCTTCAAATAATGCGCGCAGTAGACTATTGATGTTTTATTATGAGCCATGTACAGTATGTCGCCTAATGTTTTTTTGTTTCTGAGTTACATGTTCGTTTGAAGGACTTAATGTACAAAATAACATAGTTGCACCCCGTAGTGTTGAAATTGGTAAACACAGTGCATTCAGTGAGGTTTGCACCGCCCTCCTTTTATTTCTGACTCTTCCTGTCACCACTCTGAGCGTTCATTCGTATGCCCTTCAAATAATGTGCGCAGTATAGGCTATTGATGTTTTATTATGAGCCATGTACAGTATCCTAATGTTTTTTGTTTCTGAGTTACATGTTCGTTTGAAGGACTTGATGTACTAAATAACATATAGTTGCACCCGGTAGTGTTGAAATTGGTAAACACCGCAGTTGCGGACATTTTGTAGCCTAAAATGATGTTATGATAAGCTTTAATAAAGGGCCCGGTCATTTGCCCCGCCCCCGGCCCGGCTCTGACTTGTTCCGCCACTGTCACTGATGTCACTGTTTGCGCTGCTTAACGACATCACGTGACGTCCACCCACTTTCACTAACTCCACCCAATGTGTCCACCCACTTCCAGCCAGCACGGTTCAGCGCGGTTGTAGTCGAAATGCAACTCCAACAGCCCCGCTCAGCTCGACTCAGCTCGACTCGGCACGGCACGGCTCAGCCGCGTTTGTAGTGGAAAAGCGGCATTTGTCATTCCACGCATCTACCGGGTCTCTGTATCTCAGCCCCTAACCTGGTTTTTCCAGCAGCATATGGAAATAGAAGCCCCAGCACCATATTATAGACTATATCATCCTAGAGGATTCAGCCTGCAGTGCAACCTTTTCTATGTGGCCCTCAAAGAACCCAAGCTACCAGAACCAATCTGGGTAAGTTTTATGATCACTTTGATTGCTGGATGAGCAGGACGATGGGTGGATTATCTCATTAGAGTAGAGCACCCATGCCTTCAGAGCTCACAGACTTTTCTAGACATGCTCAAGTTAATTTATGAATCCATAGAGAAGGAGGACCTCCATTAAATTTTTTGGGAGGAGGCTACCCCATCTGAGGCTGACACAGTGGCAGCAGAGGAGGCTGTTACCCCAGAGTTCCCTCCGATGTCTGAATCAGCAACAGCAGAGGAGATAGCTGCTCCAGAACTCCTCTTAGAGGCCATCGCTCCAGTCCCACAGCAGATCCCAGAGCCTGTGCCTAAACCTGAGCCCGCATCAGTGCCTGAACCCAAGCCAGAGTTAATGCAAGAGCCAGAGCCTGCATCAGAACCAGAGCCAGCGTATGAACCCAAGCCAGAGCTAATGCAGGAGCCAGAGCCTGCATCAGAACCAGATCCAGTGCATGAACCCAAGCCAGAGCTAGTGCAAGAGCTGGAGCCTGCATCAGAGCCAAAACCAGTGCCAGAACCAGCACCAAAGCCTGAGCAAGAGCCAGTACCTGAGCCAGCGCTAGAACCAGTGCAAGAGCCAGAGCCTGCATCAGAGTTGGCATTTAAGCCAGAGCACCAGTCAGAGTCATTGCCAGCACGAGAGCCAGAACCAGAGCAAGACCCAGCACCCAAACCTAAGCCTGAGCCTATGCTAGAGCCAGCGTCTGTGCTAGTGTCAGCTCCGGTGCCAGAGCCAGCACCAGAGTCAGAGCCAGCTCCACAACCAGTGCCAAAGTCAGAGCCAGCACCAGTGTCAGAACCAGAGCCAGTGCCAGAATCAGCTCCAGTGTCAGAGCCAGCACCAGACTTGGAGTCAGCTCCAGTACCAGAGCCAGTGCCAGAGTCAGCTCTAGTGCCAGAGCCAGCACCTGAGTCAGAGCCAGTGCCTGTGTCAGCTCCAGCATCAGAGCTAGTGCCAGAGTCGGAGTCAGCTCCAAAACCAGTGCCAAAGTCAGAGCCAGCACCTGAGTCAGAGCCAGTGCCTGTGTCAGCTCCAGGATCAGAGCCAGTGCCAGAATTGGAGTCAGCTCCAGCACCAGAGTCAGCACCAGAGTCAGCTCCAGTGCCAGCGTCAGTGTCGGAGCCAGTGCCTGTGTCAGCTCCAACATCTGAGCCAGAGCCAGCACCAGAGGTGGGGCCAGTGCCAGTATCAACTCCAACACCAGAGCCAGCTCCAGAGGAAGAGGCAGTGCCAGCTCCAGTGCCAGCATTGGAGCCAGTGCCTGTGTCAGCTCCACCATCTGAGCCAGAGCCAGCACCAGAGGTGGGGCCAGCATCAGAGGTGGGGCCAGTGCCAGTGTCAACTCCAATGCCAGAGTCAGCTCCATTGTCAGAGCCAGCTCCAGAGGAAGAGCCAGTGTCAGCTCCAGTGCCAGAGTTGGAGCCAATGCCAGTGTCAGCTCCAGAGCCAGTGCCAGAACCAGTACCATTTCCAGAACTAGTGCCAGAGGATGATGGCTCTGAGCCTTAGATTCCCCATTTAGATTTCCTGGTTTTCTGTTTCCTGTGCCTGTCCCGTGTTTCCATTTTTCTCTCTGTCTGTGATATTCTGTTTGTGCCTCACCCGACCACTTGCTAGATTCATGTTTACGAGTTTGCCTGCCAATTTTGGATTGTTTGCCTGTGTGTGTTTTCACTGTTGTAAATAAAGTTTCCTTCTGAATTTGCATCTGTCTCCAACTGCACCTCTGACACTCATGGTATATGAGCTGATATCCTGGTAGTAGATTAGCCAATCAGAGCAAGCGATTGCTCATATCCAGTGAATGTGGATAGAATAATTTGTATTATTCTCCTCTTAGGTTGGAGAGAGAAAGTAATGCATTAGCCTTTCTACAGCAATTTAAAAGTTTAGGTGGTACCATCTATCTTCAAATCAGATAATATACGAGGGTAAGACAAATGAAAAAAAATCTTTATTTATGAAAATAACAAAGCTATTTCTCTACATATCCTACATTTAAGTCTAAACACTTCTGCAAATGGTGTTTCCATTTGAGAATTCCTTCTTTGTAGAATTCTGGGGGATATCTTTCATACCTTTTGAAATTATAACATCTGTCTTAGAACGTTTTGACTTACCCTTGTATGTTCATTATACCAGAGTATTATCTTTTACTCTGTAATTCTCTTTCTTTTATATGGAGCAACATTATCAAATATACAACAAAAATGGACTGTAAGCAATCACTTATTTGATTGAATTTTGAGAGAGCAAACCAATCAAATTTAAGAAATCTGGGAGATTTTCAATAAATATGGGTACACTAACCAGCATGACTGTACAGTTGATGAAGTAGCATGGTGAAATGCATATGATTAAAACATGTTAAAAATGAAATGATACCTAATGGTCAAATGTAATTTCAGACTGGGGTAGAGTTATATCTATGTGTATACTATAGCTGCTATATCCTGACTGACTCCTACTGAGTCTTACACAGCTGCTGCTCTCATAGGCCCTTTTGGGTTATCAAAATGAATGTTACTGCTTTGCTACTAAAACAACTGGATTCGACAGGAAGTCTGCAAATTCCTGTAGAAATTCAGAATAGAGCCCTACTGGCTTATAAAGACTAATTTAGCAGAAATGACTGAGTTCTTTTTTGTGGCTACAAAAGTGACATTCATTTAAAAAAAAATATTTCAAATGACTTAAATTCACATCCAGATCTCTAGGTAGCGCCTAGAGCAGGGCTTTTCAAAGTGTGGGGCGCGCCCCCCCTGGGGGGCGCCAGAGTTCTTCAGGGGGGGCGCAACGTGAGAGACAAAATGGATCGGTTTTTAGTACCTAAAGCTACAGTGAGTGAGGAGACAAAGTCTGGGCCAAGCAAAAAAAACCAGAGCCTCCAGGATGTTGCGATTTGCAACTTCAGCGCAAATTCAACCAATCCCCGCGAATTCAGGGTGGTGTTGCAATTATATCCAATCACCGCAACTTTCCCGCAAATTTGACCAATCGTTGGCGTCGTCTTGAGGTGACGTCGACAAACTACCTTCCGCCTTACTTCCGTGTGTTCAAGAGAAGCAGCATGCGCGTCGTGTTGCCAGATTGGACGATTTCAAGTGTATTTTGGCGGGTTTTGAACATATTTTGGACTGGAAAACGTCAGCAGTATCTGGCAACACTGAAAGTGTGTTATGTTTACAGTGAAGGACTGTGTGCACTTTATTTTTTTTTTTACTTAATACAAGAAGTTAATGGATGCCAACATTTTTGCCAAAATGGTATTTTATTTTCCATTGTTTAGGCAGCTTCAGCATCATACTGTGAGATTCTGTTCAAATTGTTTTTTTCTTCTATGAAGCCTGAGCCATTTATTTTATTAGTTTATAATTATTGTTTAATTTAGTCTTCAGGAGAGACTGCCTGCACACAGTACTAGTATTAATAGGTTTTTTTTTCTTACATAAAAGCTGAGGCATTTATATTATATTTTAACCCTTTGATGCAAAACATATGCACACCCCTTCTAATGCACAACATAGGTCAAAAATGACCCACATTCATTTTCCAGGTTATTTCATGCTGACTGAGTTTTTCTTTGCTCTATCTTTTGAAATCAATTTATTTTATGATTGAATATTCCAAGTATTCTTTAAATATCTTGTTTTTAATTACCACAAATCATTAATTTAATTTTTTCTTTCCTACTTTATGAACAAAAATACTTTTTATATTACTACACATGGGTCATCCAAGTGTGATTTAAAATTAAATGTCTTAATATTATAATAATAATTTGTTTCAAGTAATTACTTTAGCAGTGAATGGGGCCAGTTATTTATTTATTAACTATGTAGTTAGCTAAGCCAACTACAATAAAATTAGCTAACTAAAGTAGAATATGTCAACAGCTCTGTAGCTAATAGTAATTACTTGTAACTTTCTGACAAGTAATCTACTCACTCTCAAGGGAACCTAAACATAATCAATTTTTTTCTAAGGTAACGTTAGAACAATTGAAAAACATTACTTACATGTATTAGATGGGCAAAGGGCGCTGTGCTGAGCTGTGAAATGTCTGACACAAGCACAATTCACAGTTCCCACCAAATGCTGGAGTAAATGCATGCGGGTCGTTTCTGACCCATGTGTGTAAACTTGATGTAGAATTACAAAAGCTGTGCTTGTTCATAACTTAAGAAAGGAAAAATAAAAATGATGATTTGTGCTAAACAAAAACAAGACATTTACTGCATATTTGGAAAAGTAAATGACAAAATGAATTTATTTCAAAAGTATATCATAGAAACACTCAGCCATACATGAAATAACCTGGAAAATGAATGCAGGTCGTTTTTGACCCATGTTGCATTAGAAGGGTAGTGATACAAAAAGGGTTTTTATTCAAAAAGTAAGAAAGGAAAAATTAAAATAAGGATGTATGATGATCAAAAACAAGTTAATTGAGGAATACCTTGAATACTGAATGATGGAATTAATTTATTGCAAAGATATAGAAGATAAAAACTGCAAATTTTGACCCATGTTTTGCATCAAAGGGTTAAGGTAACTTCATGTTGTGCTGTGAGGTTCTCTGCACTTTAACTTTTGAACCAACAGGTGCATTTGGATAAGTAAAGCCTATTTTTCTGCATTTTTGTAGTCCTGGTAATCTTTTATATTGGTAAAGTTGTTTATAGGACCATTTCTCTTTGTTTTTTTAATCAATAGTTTTTCAGTAATAACTTAATATTTAACATATCAC